>NC_056741.1:784625655-784802176 GCF_019279795.1 Protopterus annectens
AGTTGTCGGAAAATAAGGCTAGCTTTCCGCCCAAGGGTGCTTCCAGTTGTTCCCTGGTAGGCGGAACCAGAGCCAAGTCATTGTGTCTGTCCTGTGGAAGTGGTTGTAGTTGCAGCCGTGGCAGCACTTCTCTGGTTGGCAGGTTGCCACTGACGTCCCCTGTAGGCACCCCTAGATTGACCTCTGCCTCCTGGGCGTCTATTTCTGCCTCTCTGTGCTCTGGAGGTGTCTGGAAAGGACCAATTCTTTGAAGGCCAATTTCTGCTAAACCTCGGAGGTTGGACCTGTAAGAAATCCTTGACTGTTTGGACAGATTTTGCTTTTTCTTCCACTTTCTTTAGAACCTCCTGTGCAGGGGAGCCAAACAAACGTTGTTTCTCCATAGGAGCATCTAGGAGTTTTGACTTAACATGGTCTGGTAAGGATTGTTCTTTTAACCAGGCATGCCTTCGAATCACTGCTCCAGTCATAGCTGATCTAAAGGAAGCCTCCAGTGCATCATAGCCACATTTTAAGAAATGATTACTGACCTGCTGAGAATTATGTACCAAATCCTGAAGGGACTTGCGGTCTATAGGTTCAGGAGAGGACAGTTTTTTATTTAGCTGGTCTAACAAAAATTCCTGGTACTGAATCATGTGAAATTGACAGTTTAAGGCCCTGGCCGAAAGAGTAGCAGAAGTATAAACCTTTTTACCCCATCTCTCTAATGCTCTAGATTCCCTTTCAGAGGGAAGAGGGTTTTTGGCAGAGGCAGCTGCCACACCTTTAGGGCCCTGTGAAATGGTTTCTGGGTCTGCAACATGAGCCTTATACAAGTGGTAGTGTGTGTCTGGGACCCTGTAATATCTATCAGGCTTGGCAGGGGCCGGAGGAAGAGAATCAAGGGCAGTACTGGCATCATTATATGCATAATCAACAACTGACAGTACTGGAGGAATGGCTAAAGGCCTATGCTGTGGTAAGTGTAAAAAAGTCCTTAGCCTTTTCCTTGAATCTGAAAAATCCTGGCCCTGCCATTGGAAGTGTTCCCTCATGGAATGTAGGGTTTCCCTAAAAGAAAATTCTTCAGGAGGAGAAGCAGAAGGAATGGAGTCTTCTGTCAGAATCCCCATAAGGAGAATATGGGCCTTCCTGATGGTCTGAAATATCGGAGTCATCCGAGGAATAGTCTGTAGAAACAGGTTCAGGGGGTTCAGTCCTAGGCCTCTTATCTGGAGGGGGTTGAGAGGCCCTGTCAGGGTGAGGTTGGGACCCCCTGATCAAAGAAATAAGATCCTCAGCCAGGCTGAGTATCTGGGAACTAGAGGTAGGCCTGTGTGAGGGAGCTTTTGCAGGTAAGGCCTTAGAAGATTTAGCTGCCTTAGCCCTGGAAAAGGCCTTGATAGACATAAAAGCAGGGGGTCTAGCAGCCCCACGTGCAGGGGTAGAAATGTCTCAAGGAATAGTGTCTGACAAATCCTGGGTGCCTGCTTCTGTAGCAGTAATTTCAGTAGCAGATTCAGCCATGCTCTGTGAGGCCTCGGTTATCGGAGGCATGCTTTCGGCCGAAGGAAGAACCGAGGACTCGGTTTCAGCCGAAACCGAGACACTTGCGGTTGGCCTAACCGTGGTTTCAGCCGAAACCGCGGACCGTGAGTGTCGGTCCTTTTCCTTGCGCTTTTTAGCTAATTGTGTAGTCGGAGTCTCCAACGGCATTTTATATGCAAAAACGGGACCAAAAAACTCCTCTGCAAACTCCGACCGACGTCTAAGCGTCCGTCGGTTCAAGGAAGCACAGGCTAGACAAGCTGAAACGTCGTGGTCTGGGCCTAAGCAAGGAAGGCAGTAACAGTGGAAATCCTTATGAGGTATTTGTTTCCCACAAGTTAAACAATTATTTACTTTGTTTGACATCGGCTGAGGCAAGAAAGAGTCCCCAACGGGGTACTTAGCTTTTTTAGAAGTCTTCGGTAGTAGCAATCTCTGGATCTGACCGACCGGCACTTGCGAACAGCTTCTGCTTCGGGCACCACGTGGCAAGAAAGACTAAGGAAAATGGCGTCGGCTGATGCCTTTATACCCCAGCAGCTATGACGTCGGGTGAAGTGCGACATCAGCCGAGGCCAGACCCAGACTTTGGAATCCGGCCAACCGAAGGGCTGCCTGAGGCAGGACAACCCATATGTTAGGACTGCAGATGCATCCTTGAAGGACATCATCGATGTCTGTGCTGTGACTGAAACCTGGTTCAAGGCTCCCGAGAGCAGCCCGGCACTATCAGGCTTTACCTCATATCATGCGTTCCGGCCCCAAAATCCGGAAAACACCAAGAAAGGAGGGGGGTGTCTATATTCATCAAGAACACCCACACCTCAAGGTTGGTGGCAACGCACGATGCATCGGAGACCATCCAGGTGCAATTAACCATAGGCAAGACTGCTCTGCAATTTGTAGCATGTTACAGGCCACCCTCTCAATCTCAGGAACCTCACATAGCTTTCCTGAAAACACTGGAGGAGATAAATGTATCTCCAAACACCATCATACTAAGTGATTTCAACTACCCGAATATAGACTGGGATCACTACTCAAGCCCCAACACTCTAGCCCAAAGGTTCCTAGAGTTCATAAACTCAAATGCCATGGAACAACTAGTCACCATCCCCACAAGAGGAGATAACATACTAGATCTCATCATCACGAACATGGGGTCACGATGTTCAACACCGGAAGTATACCCTTCACTGGTGAGATCAGACCATAAACTAATCTCACTGGAAGTCCACATCCCGCCCCCACCTGAGATAAAAAGACCACAGTGAAGAACTTCTCAAAAGCCGACTTCACACTTCTAAAGGCTAGTGTGGTCTCTTTTAAGGCCCCGAGACTGGAAACCATTACTCAAGCCACTGAATCACTTACAAATGCCTTCTACCAGCACCTACAGGACTGCATGGATCAGGCAATCCCAAACAAAACAAAGACCCTTTGTACCAAAGGCAAGCGTCCAGTTTGGTGGACCCCAGCCATAAACAAGCTCTACAACAAAAGGAGGAAGCTACTACAAGATAGAGCAAAATCCTTAAAAGGGAAAACACCCTTGATCATTATAAGTAAAAAATTAAGATCTCTCATAAAATCATCCAAGGCAAATTTTGAGAGAAAAGTCGCTAAGGACTCAAAGGACAATCATAAGGCCTTCTTTAGCTATGTTAGAAATCTGGGAGGAAACTCCCAGATATGTTCAGAATTAGTTCAAAATGTAAAAATTACTGAACCTACAGACATTGCCAACATACTGGCTGACAAGATCAGTGCAAACTCCCCCCCCTCCCCCCAAAAGGTGAGATATCTATACCAGAGAATTATAGCCCCCCAAACATATCTAACGCTCAGGTGAGAACTGCTCTCTCCAAGGCAAAAAACACAGCATCCATGGGACCAGATGGTGTCCCCGGATGTGTGCTCCATGAACTCAATGAGGAATTAAACCCGCAGTTAGGACAGCTGTTTAATCTTAGCCTCACCTCAGGATACGTGCCTAAGGAGTGGCGTACGGCAACTGTGGTCCCACTTCACAAAGGAGGTGCCTCCACCGACCTGGGAAATTACCATCCCATCAGCTTGACAAGCTTGATCTGCAAAGCTATGGAGAGGATCATAATGGAACTCATAAATAAAGACATAGGAGACTTGCAGACTTTGGATCCAACCCAGTTTGGCTTTGTCAAGGGCAGATCATGCCTTTTAAACCTGGTGGACTTTTTCGAAACAGTCACCAAGGCCATTGATGAGGGAAAGGCAGTCCACACAGCCTACCTCGACCTGGCAAAGGCTTTCGACACAATACCCCACTCAGGTATTATTGAAAAACTCATCAGCTTAAATGTAAACCCATACATCACAAGATGGGTTGCAAATTGGCTAAGTGACAGAACCCACAGGGTCAGAGTTGCTGGCGCCATGTCAGACTCAAAGCCTGTCACAAGTGGTGTCCCACAGGGCTCAGTCCTGGGCCCTCTCCTGTTCGGCATCTACTTTTCAGAAGTACAAGCAAACACAGGAGGATTATGGCTGACAAAATTTGCAGATGACTGCAAACTGGGTGCCATAGTTGAGAACACATCTGACACAGATATCCTTCAGAAGGGTCTTATAGAAATGGAAAACTGGTGCCAGAACCATGGCCTAAAGTCTAAAGTTAAACGCCAAAAAATGCATAGTCATACCCTTCGGGAAAAACAAGGTTACCCCTAGCTACCATATAGGCAGCAACCCACTAAGCACAGAAGAGGTTATCAGGGATCTGGGTACCCAGGTTGACAGTAACCTTTCATTTGATACTCACGTTGCCAAAGTAGTTAGGAAGACCTTCTACATTGCCCACCTGATCATGAAGGGATTCACATCTAGATCAAGGGAAGTCATCGTCCCCCTGTACTCATCACTCATCAGGCCAATGATTGAGTACAATGCCCCATTCGGAATGTATCTGACACGACACCTGCAGCAACTGGAAAGGCCCCAAAATTTCCTCACCAAAAGGATAAAGGGTCTCAAAAATATGTCCTATGCTGCCCGACTGAAGGAACTTCAGCTCTACTCCGTCGCTTACCGTCTGCTCAGAGGTGACCTGTGCCTGACATACAAGGCCATGTCCAACCCAGAATTGATGAACATGCTTCATCTCAAAAAATCTAGATCCCTCAGAACTACAAGGGCGGGAGACTTAAACCTTGACACGGTTATTAATAGGACGTGCTGGAGGGACAGATTCATCACCCAGAGACTCCCTATGCTGTGGAACAAAATCCCGGTACATGTGAGGTAGAGCACCTCGCTGGCTTTGTTCAAGAGAAATCTTGACCAATGGATGGGAGATCGCAGATATACCCCAGGGATTATCTCAGTGTCACTGCTTGACAGAGGCACAACAAAATAATGGGCATAGTATCCTCCAAACTAAAGGGGTGGCGAAAGCCACAAAACTCTGGCTAGGCTTATAAATGCCCTTGGGCAGATAGCCTAGTATGAACCTATGAACCTATGAACATGACTGGCAAGACATTAAAATAAATGAAAATGACTGCAGTGTGAGAAATATGTAGAAATGTTTCAGAGACGGATCCTTTGACAGCACTTGTAGCATTTCAAAGACATCCTGTTAGCCAAAAGAGTCATATCCCTGTTCTTTTGTGGGGCGGGGACTAAGGCGAGTTCTGTTATGGCACTAATAAGGATATCTTGCTCTTGTTACTCTCCTTGTTCTACATCCTGCCTGTTAGTATTTCACATCTCCAGACTGTATTATGTCTTACCAGTGGGTAATACTGACTGGCTACCTTTTCTGTTGTATATGTAAACAATATTTTGCAGTTACATGATACTTGTGTGTATTATACGCAAGTTTTCTTTTAGGCCATCTATAACCATGGCATCAAGACATTTGAATCCACGTCTAAGCCCCTTTACACATGCCGAAAACAATACAATAATTGATAGCTTTCGGCAACATGGTGCCTTCCTCCTACAAAGGGGAAGGCAAGATATGGGCCAAAAGTTTGTAATATGGCAATAAATTGTTAACAATATGAATGCCATGATCAGCAACAGCAGAACCTAAGAACAGGTGCTCCACAGGGCCACTGATATGATCACCACTGCAAGAAGGAGAGCAGCTGCAGTAGGCCATGATCTTTTGGTTACAGGTGGACGCCCTGCTAGGGTACCACCACTGACCCCCAGTGAGCCATTCCTAGCTGATTTAAGGACCACACAAAGCTCACTGGAAACTGGTCCACCATGGGATGGATGTGGGAGTCACCGTGTCAGACATACCAAATACATCCCAATGGGAGCTTCCAGGTAGGCCTTGTTATCTAAATTGTTGAATACTGTTGTTTATTTGGTGAATTTAAATAAGCTAATTCTGTGTTACATGTATTTATTTGGTTGGGGACTGAAGATTGCTACTGTTATAAGCTTAGCTTGGAGTTGTCAGCCACATTTTTGTTTAAACGTTAGTTTACTGCAGCTATAAAGGGGAAAACGTATTATTTATTTATTTTATTTTACATTTATTGACCGGGCTAGTCTAGCTGGATATATGTCCATTTTCAGCAGAGGCCCGGGGAGAAAAGCTCCACAAGGATCAGACAACATTAAAAATAATTAAAATTACAAAATGTTAAGATTAAAACAATAACAGTTACAAAACATTAAAGTTCAGTTACAGATACATTAAAGTTCAGTTACGAAAAAATACAGATAAAATACCCCATTCCCCCTATTTTCACAAATAAGTTTGTTTTTTTTTTACACTGTGGGAAAGTATTAGAAGGAAGAGGGAGATGCCCAGAACAACAAAGTTATTAGTAAGGAATGGGAAAAGAGACTAGTTATATAAGAGAAGAAAATCAGGAATGTGAGAGAGTAGTAAAGGGGAAGTTACCCCTCAAGCAGAAGCAGGTAGGGTGTCTGTTAAGTCTATCTTGGGTATGCTAAGTCCCACTTAGAGGTAGTAACCTTAGAAGTGACAATAATGTAAAGTGGAATAGCTTAGGAAAAATTACGTGACGATGAAAACAGGAGGAGAAAGTATTAGTCAGGGTTAGTACAGGGACAGAGCCAGTGGCTAGTAAGATAACATTTAAGTTTCTTTTTGAAAAGTAAAGTAGAGGAGATACAAGTGAGGTCACCAGGAAGTAGGTTCCAGCTTTTACCCACTGTACTAGAGAAAAAAGAAACTCCTGCTTTATTGTTGGGCTTATGTGTAGATACTAGTAGTTTATTAGCTGAGCATAGATTAAAAAGATTTTTGTATGGACTGATAAGATTTGTAAGAACTGGTGTTTTCTCCGGATAATAAAGGATTTTATGGGAAATAATTAGTTGCTGAAATAAGAACTGATTGTGTAGTTCCAGCCAACCGAGTTGGTTTAAATTTAGGCAGTGGTGGGTTCTAAATGGGGAGCCGGTGGCAAATCTTGCTATACTGTTGTAGGAGATTGACAGCTTGTTGAGGTTAGTTTTTGATAGATTTGTGTATATAGGTGAGGCATAGAAGAGAGTGGAGATGAGGTGGGTGTGGGCAATAGTAGTTCTGGCTGTGGGAGTGAGGAAGGGCTTAATTTTGTAGAGGGAGCCTAGATTTCGGTTTACCAATTTTATTGTGGTGTTGATATGAGTATCATAGTTAAGGCTGTGGTCAATAGTAACCCCTAAGAGTTTGGTGGTTGTGTCTGGAGATATGATTGTGCCGTTATTGGATTTTAGAGAGAAGTGAAATGGGGGTAGACTTTTGTGTAGGAGTAAATTGCAGTAGTTTAGTCTTTTTAGGGTTGATGAGGAGACAGAGCTGTAAAGAGAAACTTTAGCGTGAATAAGTATAATTTTTCTGCATTTTCTTGCTGCCTTTAGCTAATTCCGCCTAAAACGCCGATTTTCTAGCATCTGTGATTTAAAAAGCTTGTTTCAGCTACATATTGTCCTTATTTTACTGCCTGCACTTTAACACAGTTGTTTTGGGTTTAAATTACCTGTTTAACTGTTGTAGGATACACACTCAAGTGTGATAGCCATTTCTGTGCATTTAAAGTGTTTTTTGATTGCATCTGCTTTATGTTTTGAAAAAAAAAAAATACTTGTTTTCCCGACTTTCTAAGCTAGTTTAGTCCAGTTTTCAGGTTAGTGCTGAATTCAGGGCTGTGTTACAAGTTTCTGTGTTTGCCCATACCTTACTTGGCTAGAAGGAAGTTTCTCTGTTCACTGTGAGACAGGGAGCTTCGAGCAGCCTGTCAGTGGAGGAGTGGTTTCAGCACAGAAATTAGTAGTTTATTGGCCATTTTGGGCCAGTTTCTATCTCTTTCATTTCCCTGCTATAAAACCTGCATTTGCAAGGTTTTTGTGCTAGTATACAGCTCAGCAAGCTCCTGCCTGGTGCCCTGCAGAGTTCGACAGCAGCAGAGAGACAAAAGAGAGACTTTGGAGTGATTAAGTATCATTTTTCTGCATTTTCTTGCCTCCTCTAGCTAATTCCACCTATAACGCCAATTTTCTAGAGTTTCTGTGATTTAAAAAGCTTGTTTCAGCTACATATTGTACTTATTTTACTGCCTGCACTTTAACAAAGTCATTTTTGTGTTTAAATTACCTGTTTAACTGTTGTAGGCTACACACTCAAGTGTGATAGCCATTTCTGTGCATTTAAAGAGTTTTTTTAATTGTATTTGCTTTATTTTCTGAAAAAAAAATGTTTTCCCACCTTTCTAAGCTAGTTTAGTCCAGTTTTCAGGTTAGTGCTGAATTCACAGCTGTTACAAGTTCCTGTGTTTACCATACCTTATTTGGATAGAAGGAAGTTTCTCTGTTCACTGTGAGAGAGGGAGGTTTGAGCAGCCTATCTGTTCCTGGAGGAGTGGTTCCAGCCCAGTAATTAGTAGTTTACTGGCCATTTTGGGCTAATTTTCATCTCTTTCATTTCCCTGCTAGAAAACCCGCATTTGTGTGGTTTTGCACGCCGGGCAGCGCCGGTTAGCTAGGGTATAACTATTCCCGGCTCCACAAAGTGTACTCTTCAATTTTTCCCTTGGAACTAGACAAACTTTCGACTTAAGTACTTAAATCATTCACTTCTCATCCCTGCACTTGCCCAAAACTCATAGCAAGCACTAATAAACCTTAGCACTAGACCCACCTATACTGCAGAGAAGGACAAGGCTCTCTATTCGACCTTACCAGCCAATCAGTAAAACAGTTCACTGTACCTATCCAGGCATGTCCAAAGGGCAGTTTCAGGTGTACTCTCCAGTCCAACTGGTGAATCTGGGCATTTTGAGGCAATGTTACAATTGCCTCATGTACACAGTCAACCCTCTACTCCTTCGACCAAACACTAATATATGCAAGAGATGCAATTATTCAGCCAAACTGGAGGCTAAGCTCTCTCAACCCAAGACTGGACCAGGCAGTCAAGAGGAGAAGGGAATTACTTGCATCACACCACCAGTCTCACATAGACCTATGAAACCAGTACTGGCAAAAAAACACACATAAATACACAAAACATATTTCGAGGCTCTAAATAAAAATCTGCAAAAGCAATAGAGACCTAGAAAGCAGACATCCAAGCAACCTCCACCCCCCCCCCCAACACAAACCATGAAACACATACTTCACAAAACCAGTGTGCCACACAATCACATCCCTTAAGGCAAAATAACATACCCAACACACTAGTAATAGGTGACTCTATAGTCAGGCATACGGACATCCCACTCACTAGGCTGAACAAGGAGAAGGTTACTGTTAGCTGCCTGTCAGGTGCCAGGATCCGCCACGCAACACAAGCACTCAGGTCACTCCAGAACAAGTACAAATATGACTCTGTCATTGTCCATGTTGGTGTGAATGACCTGAGCTGTACCTCCCTGGATTACATGAAAAGAGACATGGAGGAGCTCCCTGATCACGTAGCCCAGGCTGGTATGACCCTGACCCTGAGTAGCATCCTGCCCTCACCAAGAATGATACCATGGTATAGAGAAACAATTCTCAATTTCAACAATTGGCTAAGCGTCTGGTGTCATTCAAAGGGGATCCAGTGTCTGTCAGCCTGGGATGACATGCTCGACAAGCCACGCTGTTTTGCTACAGACGGCTTGCACCTCTCACCCCTTAGGCTTTCGAATACTGGCCAAGGCTCTTGCCACCCACATAGTGCCCTTTTTAGGCAAGGCTCAAAAGACAAACCCACCACCGTAAATAGCACAAGTAACAAAAAACTGTGGGTAATGCTCCTCAGTGCCAGAAGTCTAAACCTCAAAATGCATGCACTTGAGGCACTCCTCAGTATGGAGAAAATCGATATATGTGCAGTAACAGAAACCTGGTTTAAGGCTCCAGAGAGCACCCCAACACTACCAGGCTACAACTCATACCTTACATTTTGGCCACAAAACCGAGACTGAAATACAAAAGGCGGGGGAGTATTCATATTCATCAAGGATACCCACACCTCCAGGTTAGCGGCACAGCACGATGCTTCAGAGATCATCCACGTGCAACTAAGAATGGGCAAAACTGCTATTCAAATTATAGCTTGGTACAGATCACCCACCATGTCCCAGGACCCCCAATGCGCATTCCTGGAAATATAAAGGTCCTACCAAACACCCTGATATTGGGTGATTTCAATTATCCAAACATTAACTGGGAGAACTACTCAAGTACGAACTCCTTGGCCCAACATTTCCTAGAATTTATAAACTCAAACGCCCTGGATCAACTGGCTAACACCCCCATCAGAGGTGACAACATATTGGACCTGGTCATCACCAACATGGGCGACTGGTGTTCCACACCAGAGGTCAACCCCTCGCTGGTTAGATCCGACCATAAACTAATCACTCTGGATATCCACATTCCGCCACCACCCCCGGTCAAAGAATCCACCGTGAAAAACTTTTCAAAAGCAAACTTCACGTTACTTAAGACCGAGGTGGGAAGTTACAAAGTCCCCATGCTAAAGGATAATGCTGTCCAAGCTGCAAAATCCTTTACTAATGCACTCTACGGCCACCTACAATAACGCATGGATCGTGCTATCCCAAACAAAACCAAGACTCACTCCTCCAAGAAAAGGAAACCAGTCTGGTGGACCCCTGCAACAAACAAGCGATACAACAGAAGGAGGAAACTAGTACAGAAAAGAGTAAAATCCCAAGAAGGGAAGACATCCCTGATCAGTATCAGCAAGAAACTACGTTCCCTCATAAAATCATCCAAGGCTAGCTTTGAAAGAAAAATTGCCATGGACTCCAAAGATAACCACAAGGTATTCTTCAGCTATGTCAAGAATCTAAGTGGCAATTCTCAGATCTGCTCGGAGTTGGTGCAGAGTGGCACAAAATACACTGAACCGACCGATATAGCCAACATCCTGGCAGACAGGTTCAGTGCAAATTTCATCCCCCTCTCACCCCCAAAAGGGCCCATAACTATACCAGAAGAATGTAGTGCCCCTGAAATCACAGACACTCAGGTTAAAACAGCCCTTTCCAAAGCCAGAAACACAGCATCAATGGGAATGGATGGTGTCCCAGGCTGCGTCCTACATGAGCTCAAAGATGAACTAACCCCTCACCTAAATACACTGTTTAAACTCAGCCTCTCCACAGGCTACGCACCCACAGAGTGGCGCACAGCAACGGTTATTCAGCTCCACAAAGGTGGAGCCACAACGGATCTCGGGAACTATCGCCCTACAAGCCTGACTAACTTGGTCTGCAAAGCAATGGAGCGCATCATTGTGGATCTCATTAACAGAGACATTGGAAACCTCCAAACACTGGATCCAACCCCGTTTGGCTTTGGTAAGGGCAGATCATGCCTCCTAAACCTGGTGGAATTCTTTGAGACAGTTACCAAGGCTATAGACGAGGGAAAGGTGGTCCACACAGCCTACCTAGACCTCACAAAGGCCTTCGACACTATTACCCACTCAGGTATTATAGACGAGCTCACCAGCCTGAACATAAACCCCTACGTTACGAGATGGGTTGCCAACTGGCTCACGGACAGAACCCACATGGTAAGAGTTGCAGGAGCTAGGTCTGACTCTAAACCGGTTACAAGTGGCATTCCCCAGGGCTCAGTCCTAAGACCCCTCCTGTTCGGCATATACTTCTCAGAGGTACAGGCAAGCACAGGAGGACTATGGCTCACCAAGTTTGCAGACGACTGCAAACTAGGGGCTATAATTGACTCTCAGGCTGACACAGACATCCTCCAAAAGGGTATCACTGAGACAGATACCTGGTGTCAAAACCATGGTCTCAAGCTAAATGCCAAATGGTGCAGTCATCCCCTTTGGAAAAAAACAAAGTACCCACAAACTACCACATAGGTGGTAGCCCCCTAAATACGGAAGACGTAATAAGGGATCTGGGGACCCAAGTAGATAGTACCCTCTCCTTTGATAATCGCATTGCCAAAGTGGTTAGAAAATCCTTCTATGTGGCCCACCTAATCACAAAAGGGTTTGCATCCAGATCAAGAGAGGTCATTGGGCTCCTCTACGCATCACTCATCAGACCCATCATAGGGTACAATGCCCCATTTGAGATGTACCCTACAAGACACCTGCAACAGCTGGAAAGACCACAGAAGTTCCTCACCAAGAGGATCACAGGTCTCAAGCAGATGCCCTATGCAGCTTGACTGAAGAAACTCCAGCTGTACTCGGTTGCATACCGCCTACTCAGAGGTGATCTCTGCCTGACATACATGGCCATGTCCAACCCAGAATTGATGGACATACTCCACCTAAAGAAAACCATATCCCCTCAAGCCACACGCTCCAGGGATCTAAACCTTACCACAACAATAAATAGGATGTGCTGGAGGGATAGATTCCTGTCCCAGAGACTTCCCATGCTCTGGAACAAGATTCCAATCTACATTAGGCAGAGCTCCTCACTAACTCTCTTCAAGAGAAACCTTGACGAGTGGATGGGAAACAGAAAGTTTACCCCAGGGATCACTTCAATGGCAAGGATCACTTCAATGGCTCTGCTGGGCAGAAGCACAGGGAACTAATCTAAGGGGTCGGCGAAAGCCAACACATTCCGGCTAGGCTTATAAATGCTTTCGGGCAGATAGCCTAGTACCTACCTATGAACCTAAAAAACAGTCTTCTACAAGCTGAAAGACACTTTGGGTGAGGGCCTGGAGTTCAAATGGACTTGTGGGTGTGGGCCTGGAGTTCAAATGGACTTGTAGCTGAGGAGATTAAAGTGGAATCATCAGCGTATTGTATGGTTACAGCTTGGGGAATACTAATAGCTAGATCGTTGATAAAGATGGAGAACAGAAGAGGGCCTAAAATAGATCCTTAGGGTACACCAAGGGAGACAGGAAGAGGGGTGAAGAGAGTGTTTTCCCAGAGCACTGCCTGTTGCCTATTATCTAAGTAGGACTTGAACCACTGTAGTGCTTGAGTGTCAAGTGAGAGGGATTTCAGAAGATTCAAAAGTATTTGATGACTAACCATGTCAAAGGCTTTTGAAAGATCAATGAAGATAAAAGAGGACAGGATGTTATTGTTATGGTTTTTGTTGATGTGGTCAGTAAATGAAAGGAGGGCAGTAGTAGTGCTATGGAAGGGTTGCAAGCCATGCTAAGAGCTAGCTAATACGCCATTTAGGAGAAGGTGGTCAAGTAGTTGGTGGTGGATGCATTTTTCCATGAATTTAGCTATGGGAGAGAGTAGGGCAATTGGACGAAAGTTGGAAAGTTCTGTAGAGTTGCCACCCTTATGAAGGGGGATAATATGTGAGATTTTCCAGATGGATGGGATGGTACCTTTTTTATGATTCTGTTAATTAGGATTGAGATAGGGTAAGCAATAACTTTGGCTGCGATTTGAAGATACTTAGCAGGTAGTAGGTCTGCTGAGGAGGTAGAAGGTTTGAGTTTTTGTAGTAGGGTACAGATGAGGGAAGTAAGGACAGGTTGGAGTTGGAAAGTGGGTGGAGAGGTAAAAGAGGAGGGGCGGATTCGTGGATACAGGAGGTAGTGAGTTGGCAAGAGACTGGATAGCTTCAGTAAAGTTGTTGAAGGAGTCAGCAATTTGATTGGGAGTGACTTGGGTTATTCTGGAGGGGGTGGGTGTCTTAGTGCTGCCTGGATGAAGAAGTCTATTGATCCCAGACTAGAATTTCTGTGAGCTTTGCTGGTTGGTTTGCTGGAGTTGAAAGAAGAAGTTTTTTTTGTCTAATAGAATAGATGCTTTAGTAGAGTTTCTAAGCTGTTTAAATTTTATGTGATCAGATGGGTCCTTTGAAGAACGCCATCTATACCAAAATTTGTTTTACAGCAAAATTTTTTGTTTGGTTTCTTTTGTAAGCCATGATCCAGTTTTGGCCAGATTCCTAAGGTTACAGGAGGGGGTGTGGAAGTTGAGGATTTCAAGGAACTTAGAACTGAAGTAAGTCACTGCTTTCTAGAGTTGGAGGTGTTTCAAGGGTGACCAGTTGCATAGGCTCAGTTCGTTTTTGAAACATTCAGGGTTAAAGTGTTTATTGGAGCGAGAAGTTCTGTAGGTTATAGGACTGGGTGTATTGGTCTTATGTCGAATTAAATAAGTTAGAGTGATCACTCATGTCATCGGGGAGGATGCCTACCATGTAGATTGGGGACTGAGTATTTATAAGGATCCAATCAAGGATAGATTCTTTGTTGATGGGTTTATGGATTCGAGTGGGTGAGGTGACAATTTGAGAGAAGCCATAAAGGTTTATGTGGTTAGAAGGGTTATCAGTATTACAGGTATTCCAGTCAATATTAAAGTCGCCTAGGACAATGGTTTCTTGAGGATAGTTAGTCAGTTAGTTAGTTAGTGGACAGCCAGCTGAGGATGTTATTACCTGGAGGAAGATATGTGCATAAAATATAGATGGACTTACAAGTATTTAGTTGTAGCTTGGTGAAAAGAATTTCGGAATTGGTGTTAGTTGGAGGACAAGTGTCTTGTAGTGTAAGTTGAAGCCCTGTTTTATAGATTATCTCTTGTGTTACAGTTGATTGTGATGTTGTTGGCCTTAGCTCTTGCTTAACTTCTTTCAGGACCATCAGACCTCCAGGAAAGCTTGCCTTTTGCAGTTGGTAAACCAAATAGCTTGATGTCAGTACTGCTGATTAATTTAAACAAATATTGCAGTGTGTGGGTTTGATCTTAGGTGTGTTGTGTGTACTGCTGGACTGTCTGCAATAGTGGCAGCATTGTTACTTTGTTAGCATATATTGCACTATAGTAGTGTTGGTATTAATGTATTCCTGTGTGTCTTGTTTTTCTATCACAGGTGATTCTTACAATGGAACTGTGGACCTGGTGCCACCTGATGCAAGTGTAGCAGCAGTCTGACGATAATGGTGGTCAAACTGAGGCACAGTCAGAGGGTGCAGAGGTTGAATCTGACACAGGTTGACATACAGCCATCACCTGCATTTACACTGGACAAAGCCAGGATGCCTATGCCTACCCAGTCCACTGAGCCCACAGATCTTAGACAGGTGCAGAGCAAGGACATTGATCAAGTAAGAGTAGCTACTGCTGTTTCAGTGCCTGTTGAGTTTGGCCGTAGTCAAATTGTGGATGAGGTGCCATGCAGGAGAATTTATGGTGGTGCTCATAGAGGGCCTGCTGTCCCTCCTCCACCTGCTGCAGGTGTCTCTTCCTGTGCCACTCAATGTATGTTTAGGGCCATCATGGAGGCACAGCCACATTCCCAAAGGTGCTCCAGAAAAATGCTCAGAGTTGTGAATGTGGCACAGTCTGATGTGTGACTGCCTCCACCATGCTGCCGATTCACTGGACTGGATGACTGACATGTTGGAATGAGGGGTGTCTGTGATGGACGATGGGTGTCTTGGGATGAGCAGTGTCTATGATGGAATGTCTGCTGGGAGGGGAATGGCATCCTCATGGGTGTAGGTCAGTAACATCTGCTGTCAGCCAACCTGGCAGTACTCGAGCATGGTCCCACAGTGGCAATACTTCCACTGCTAGATCAGGGACTGTGCTGTCCACACACAGATGTGGCAGGCCATGGGGTCAGCGTCCGAGGTGTTCCCGTAAAGGGACCTCGGCCAGCAGTCACGTTCAAGTAGCAGGACTACATTGGAGTATAGTCCTGGATGTAAACATGCCAGTGCAACTGCTGGTAGAGCCACTTGGGGGACAACAACGATGAACTGCCACCTCTACCATGCATGGCTCACACTTGTCTAACACAGTAAGATGTAAAGCTAGCATTCAGCTTAGCTATGTTTATGCACACACACACACACACCAACTTCACCTGGAGGACCCTTACAGACATATACACATCTGCCATTTGTTGTTTTATCCAAATGTCTGCCTTCTTACTCACACACATGCACTCAAGGGCCTTTTGTGTCGGTCTAGACTTCCTGCCACTCCGACACAACACTCTGTGCAAGTGATAACTGTGCCATATTCCAGTGGTCTACCTTTCTGATTCAGGGATACAAAATCTGTGTCCGATGCTCAGGGTGCATAGCTAACTTAGTGCTTACTATATCTGCATTTGTGCTGGAGAACTGTTTATTGTACCCGAGACTTATATTGGCCTTGGAAATGCAGAGAGTTTAGAGCATCCAAATGTCACAACTTTATAGTGAAGGTTGTTATAAGGGTTGTGAATTCAGAAACCGCAATGTGTCTCATCCCTTTCTAACTTCTTTCTGTAATGACCACCACACAACAGTCTGTTCAAGTGACGATAACTGTGCCATATCGCTATTTTCTATGTTTTGGATTCAGGGAGACAAAAACTTGGTGTCTGATGCTCAGGATGACTAGTTAACTTACTGCTTAGTATATATGCATTTGTTGTATTTAACTGGTCATTTTACCTTCAACTTATATTGGTCTTGGAAAGTTTGCTGGATGATAGCATCAATATGTGAGAACTTTTATCTCTTGTTTGGGCTGTGAACTAGGAAATTGCAATGTATATAATTACTTTCTAACATATCTCTTACATGATTTTCAAGTCCAAATGTATGGTACACATCACAGGTCACACCATGACATTTAAAGCTTAGGACTGTATGACAGCACAGCACTTGCTTTTCCCTTTCTTTAGTTTTCTTCATTTAAATATTTTTTGGCCACTGCTTGTGCAAGGCGCCACATAGCGCAAACTGTGGAGTGAAGAACTCGGACCAAAAAAATAGCGAAATATGGGATGTCATGTAGCTAATCCATTGGCAGTGTACTGCTGCTATGTGGACTGTCATGGCCTTCACTTTTGCCTAAAACACATATACAAAGACCTGTAGATGCAATAAACCTGAAATTGCATTGCTAGCCAATGTTGCTCACCACTGGACATGCCCGAGCACAGTGTTTGCATGATGGTAAGCATTGCTCAACATTTTCAAACAGTGTGCATACATCCAGTAAGTGTCCAATAACTAGAATTGGTGGCAAAATATCAGGATGCAAACTGTAATTGGCTGGAAAACCTTATTCTGCATTGGGCTTGATCTCTGGTAGGCATAGCAAGTGTTTGTGGTGAGAGAGCATGCTTCCGTGTTCAGAGGTGTGGTGTCTAGGAGTCCAAAGTGTTTGTTGGACTCCTAGTTAAGCATTATGAGCCCTGGTTACTGCAGAGAGACTATTCAGGCTCAGAATACAAATCTGAAGTATGGATAGTCTTGTCAGGGCTGTGACCACTGTTACAGGTATCCTCTGCACTGGTGATCAGTGTCAATACCATTATGTCAAACTCCGGAGCAGGCAGAGGGATACTCTCTATGGTTGGCTCTGGAAATTTAGGACTGGGAACACCCCACAGATGGGTATCAATTACAGTGACTACTTGTAAGACTTTTTTCCACAGCTGCCATGGAGTGAGCTTTGAATGTGAGGACCCACGCTGCGAGATTGGCAAGTATAAGAGAAGCATGTGGTATGTATGCATCAGAACAGTACTATTACTGTAGCACTAAAAGTTAAAGACAGCTTTTTTGTACTTACTACATTTGTATCAAACTGAGCATGCATTAGTCTGTAGACCAAAACAAAAGTACAGTATTAGAGAGTAGTCAGAGGTTGTGGGTTGAAAAAACACACTTCCAAACTATACAATACTGTTAAATTTTCATCAATATTGCAGTGTAACTGCAGACCTCTATACTAGTGGCACAAACGGCCTGCTGTAAATTGTAATCAGTATAAAGTGGACATGCATATGTGCAATATATGCCCACATTACAGATTGCTTGCTGCAGTCTGTAGTATAGTGTGCAAAAGTTATGAGCTGGGTAGTCCTAAAAGAATACAGTCCAATAACTGCATCAATGCATTGTATGTCACATATGAAGTTACTAATGTTATCCCTTTTTTCTTTCACCCCAACCCTTATCTTCTCTCTTTTTTTAATTTTTTTCTTTATTTTTGTTTTTCCCCACAGCACAGTGGGGTAGGCCTGTCCCAAAGGATCCTCCTGCCCCCACTCCACAAGCTATAGCACTGCTGCCCAACACATCTGGGAAGCAACCTGGCAGCACCCCCTCTGTTGCCCCTGCACTACCTAGGCCCTCAGACAGTTCTGCCCCACAGGATAGGCCAGCGGTAGTGGAGGTGGTGATTTTATCACCTGCGACAAACTGCTAGGGTTGGTACGTAGGATTGTGCGCCTCACTCTCGGTGCATGCCTAAGCAGGATGGAGGCGCTGCTCTCCATCATTGTACTTAACACAAAAAGAAGATGCAGACATCAAGCACTGCAGCCATCGGCACAGTGAGGTGACAGGCCAGTGAGTGAGGACTCAATTCTCACTGTCAACCAGCTTGAAGTCTTGATGTCCCCACCCTCACCCAAACCATGTTGTTCACTGACCTTGTGTTGTTCACCAATTTGTGTATCTTGTCTTGTATGTCTTGTCAGTCTGCTTTTTCACCTTCCCAACATTCCTCTCTCTCTCTCACTCAAGAAAAAAAAAGGTCATCCCATAAACAGCTCTCCATTTTAGGTTCACAAGTTAGTACTAGGCTATCGAGCCTAGGGCCTACACAAGCCTAGCCATAACAATTCCCTGGCTATTTCTTCCCACACTATTTACTTCCCTGGATCCCTGTCTAGCAGGGTGACTGACATGATCCCCGGGGTGAATTTCCTTTCTCCCATCCAATTGTCAAGGTTACTTTTGAAGAGGGCCAAAGAGGCGCTCTGCTTGACATGTATGGGCAGTCTATTCCAGAGTCCGGGGAGTCTCTGGGTCATGAACTTATCCCTCCAGCATGTTTTGTTTATTGTGATGACAAGGTTTAGATCCCTGGAGCGTGTGGCTCTGAGGGATTGGGAATTCTTTAAGTGTAGCATGTCCAACAGCTCTGGGTTTGACATGGCCTTGTATGTTAAGCAGAGACTGCCTCTGAGTAGACAATATGTGACAGAGTATAGCTGGAGTTCTTTTTAAGGCAGTCAGCGTAGGGCATCTGCTTTAGGCTTGTGATTCTTTTAGTGAGGTATTTCTAGTTGTTGCAGATGTCTTGAGAGATACATACCAAACGGCGTAGGGCATCTGCTTTAGGCTTGTGATTCTTTTAGTGAGGTATTTCTAGTTGTTGCAGATGTCTTGAGAGATACATACCAAACGGCGTAGGGCATCTGCTTTAGGCTTGTGATTCTTTTAGTGAGGTATTTCTAGTTGTTGCAGATGTCTTGAGAGATACATACCAAACGGGGCGTTGCATTCTATAATGGATCTAATGAGGGATGAGTACAGTGGGACAATGAACTTTTTTTTCTGGATGAAAAGCTTTTAGTGATGAGGTGTGCCACATAGAAGGATTTCCTGACTGTTGTGGTGATGTGGTTATCGAAGGTGAGACCACTGTCCACCTGTGTCCCCAAGTCTCTTATCACACTTTTGGTGTTTAGTGTACTGCTACCTATGTGGTAATTCATGGGTAGATGTTTTTCCCAAAGGGGATAACTATACATTTCTTGGCATTCAGCTTGAGCCCATGGCTCTGGCACCAAGCATCTGTTTCTGTAAGGCCCTTTTGTAGAGTATCGATTCAATAAAGTCATCTGCAAACTTTGTTAGCCAGAGTCCCTTAGTACTTCACTTCAGAGAAGTAGATGCCAAACAAGAGCGGTCCCAGGACTGAACCCTGAGGTACTCAATTTGTCTAGAGCTGGATTTGGAGTCGGCTACTTTTACAGTGTGGGTTCTGTCAGTAAGCCAGTTGGCAACCCATTAAGTGACGTAGGGATTAATGCCCAGCTAAGTAAGTCTATCTATGATTCCAAAGTGGGGGATGGTGTCAAAGGCCTTGGCGAGGTCCAGATAGGCTGTGCGGCCCGCCTTACCCTCGTCCACAGCTCTAGAGAATGATGTTTGAACATGTCTTCATAACATATTTGATTTGGTCCAATTGGCTATAAAACATGACTGTGTTGTGATCACCCTTCTCTTTGGAGTTGAAAAAGATTGCTCTTAAGCAGCTGTTTTCTGACAAAAACTGTAGAGCACAACAACTCAGGCAACAGAAAATAGAAGGGGCTGTTGCCAAGCTTAGAGAGCCTATAAATTATCCTGGTTTCCCATCTTTCCTGACCTAGAGTAGTCCAAATACAGGCTTTGCTGTATTCTGGACTTTTGGAAAGTTCCTGTGTTGCCCATTTCCTTTCTTGGATAAAGAGTGGCTTCTTTGTTCACCAGTGGCAGTGGGGGAGCTTAGAGCAGCCTATCTATCCCTGGAGGAGTGTTCCCAGCACAAGAATCTGGTAGTCTATTGGCCGTTTTGGGCCAGTTTCTAGCTCTTTCAAGTCCCCCTGTATAAAACCCGCTTTGGTGCGGCTTTGCGCATAGCGCAGCATCGGGCAGCTCCGCTTAATTGGGTTTAAACCATTCTCGGCTCCACAAAGTCTGCTTTTCACTTTTTCCCTTAGAACTGATCTAGTTCTCATAATAAACACCCTATTCCTACTCTAAAGCCTGGCACTTGCTCACTAAAGCAATTATATAAGTTAGCACTAAAAAATTAAAAGCACTACACCCTCACAAACTCCCCTTGAGTACCTTGTTCCCCATTGGCCCTTTTTTTAATTATAAAGGAATTCCCAATACTATTCTAGCATGTCCAAACGTCAGTTTCAATCTCCTCTCCAGTCCAGCTGGTGAATCTGGGAATCTTAAGGCAATGTTACAACTGCCTCATGTACACCGACAACCCTCTCCTCCTCCCAACAAATTCCAACACATGTGAGAGATGCAACCATATAGCTAAACTGGAGGCTAAGCTCTCTCAACTCAGTACTGGCGTAACCAGTCAGGAGGAGAAGGAAACCACACTCACTACAATTCCAGTCTCACATAGACATACCACGACAGCAAACCAAACATATAAACACACAAAAAACATACTCGGAAGCTCTAAATAAAAATCTGCCTAAGCAGTTGAGACCTCCAAAGCAGACACCCAAGCAACCGCTACCCAAAAACAAAACACGTGCAACACATAGCTCACAAAGCCAGTGTGCCGAACAGTCACAGCCCTTAAGGCTAAATAACACACATGATACACTTGTAATAGGTGACTATTGTCAGGCAGACTGACGTCCCGCTCACCAGACTGAACAAGGAGAAGGTCACGGTGAGCTGCCTGTCGGGCGCTAGGATCCACCACATAACACAAGCACTCAGGTCACTCCAAGGCAAGTACAAATATGACTCAGTCATTGTCCATGCTGGTGTGAATGACCTGAGACAGATCTCCCTGGACTACATGAAAAGAGAGGAGCTCTCTGAGCATGTAGCCCAGGCCGGTATGACCCTAACCTTGAGCAGCATCTTACCCTCACCAAGAATTATGCCACAATATGAAGACAAGATGATCAATTTCAACAACTGGCTTAAGTATTGGTGTCATTCAAACGGGATCCAATGCCTGTCAGCCTGGGATGACATGCTTGACAAGCCACGATGCTTCGCTAGGGACGGCTTGCACCTGTCACCCCTGGGCTTTCAGATATTGGCAAAGGCTCTTGCCACCCCCATAGTGCCTTTTTTAGGCAAGGCTCAAAAGACAAACCCACATCCATAGGTATCACAAGGGATAAGAAACTAAGAGTAATGCTACTCAACCCCAGAAGTCTAAACCTCAAGATGCATGCACTCGAAGCTCTCCTTAGCATGGAGAACATTGATATCTGTGCAGTAACATAAACCTGGTTCAAGGCTCCCGAGAGCACCCCAGCACTACCAGGTTATACCTCATGCCATGCTTTTCGGCCCCAAAACTTGGACCGAACCACAAAAGGAAGGGGAGCATCAATATTCGTCAAAGATACCCACACCTCCAGGTTGGTGGCACAGCACGAAGCATCAGAGACTATCCATGTGCAACTAACAGTGGGTAAAACTGCCTTCCAGTTTATAGCCTGCTACAGACCACCCTCCCAAACCCAGGAACCCCACTCGGCCTTCCTGAGAACACTGGAAAATATGAAGGTCTCTCCAAACACCATTATATTGGGTGAGTTCAACTACCCAAACATAGACTGGGAGCATTACTCTAGCTCCAACACCCTAGCCCAAAGGTTCCTAGAATTTATAAACTCAAATGCTATGGAACAACTTGTTACCACTCCCACAAGAGGGGAAATCATACTGGACCTGATCTTCACCAACATGGGGGTTCTATGCTCCAGACCAGAAGTGTACCCCTCACTGGTAAGATCAGACCATAAACTAATCTCACTGGATATTCACATTGCGACCCCACCCCCTGCCCAGAAAACCACAGTGAAAAACTTCTCTAAAGCAAATTTCACACTCCTCAAAACCGAGGTGGAATCCTTCAAAGCCCCCGGGCCTGTGGAAAATACGGCCCAGATCGCAGAATCCTTTATAAACACATTCTATGAACACCTTCAGGAACGCATGGATCATGCAATCCCAAATAAAACCAAGACCCAATCCTCCAAAGGCAGGCATCCTGTCTGGTGGACCCCAGCCATAAACAAACTATACAATAGAAGGAGGAAGCTACTACATGATAGAGCAAAATCCCAAAAAGGGAAGGCATCTCTGATCAGTATTAGCAAAAAACTACTGGCACTCATAAAATCGTTTAAGGCCAGCTTCGAGAGAAAAACTGCACAGGACACTAAGGATAATCACAAGGCTTTCTTTCGTTATGTTAGGAACCTGGGTGGGAATTCCCAGATATGCACAGAATTAGTCCAAAATGACAAAAAATACACTGAACCCACAGACATTGCCAACATCCTAGCTGACAGGTTCTGCACAAACTCCCCCCCCCCTCCTCACCAAAAGGGCAAATATCTATCCCAGCAGAGTGCTGCCCCCCTGACATCTCAGATGCTCAGGTAAGAGCCGCCCACTCCAAAGCAAAAAACGCAGCATCAATGGGACCAGATGGTGTCCCGGGCTGCGTCCTACATGAACTCCAAGAACAGCTAAACCCAAATATAAAACTACTTTTCAGTCTCAGACTTACTACAGGATATGTACCCAAACAGTGGCGTACAGCAACAGTGGTCCTTCTCCACAAAGGTGGTGCCTCAATGGATCCGGGAAACTATCGCCCCATAATCCTGACTAGCTTGGTCTGCAAAGCTATGGAAAGGATCATCATGGACCTCATAAATAAAGATATTGGGGACCTACAGACACTGGATCCTACCCAGTTCGACTTTGTTAAGGGCAGATCCTGCCTCTTAAACCTGGTCGATTTCTTTGAAACAGTCACCAAGGCCATTGACGAGGGGAAGGTGGTCCACACAGCCAACATGGACCTCGCAAAAGCCTTCGATACAATACCCCACTCGGGCATTATAGATAAGCTCACCAGCTTAAATATAATCCCCTATGTCACTAGATGGGTTGCAAACTGGCTCAAGGACAGAACCCACATGGTTAGAATTGCTGGAGCCATGTCAGACTCCAAACCAGTTACAAGTGGCATCCCACAAGGCTCAGTCCTGGGACCTCTCTTGTTCGGTATATATTTCTCGGAGGTACAGGCCAACACGGAAGGACTGTGGCTGACCAAGTTCGCAGATGACTGCAAACTAGGCGCCATAATCGACTCTCCAGCCGACACAAGCATCCTACAATAGGGCCTCATAGAAACAGACAACTGGTGCCAGAGCCATGGCCTCAAGCTAAACGCCAAAAAGTGTATAGTCATCCCCTTTGGCAAAAACAAAGTGCCCACAAATTACCACATAGGTGGTAATCCATTAAGTATGGAAGAAGTAATTAGGGACCTGGGGACCCAAGTTGATAGCAATCTCTCATTTGAAAACCATGTGGCCAAAGTGGTTAGAAAAACATTTTATACAGCCCACCTAATCATGAAGGGATACACATCTAGATCAGGGGAGGTCATCGTGCCTCTTTACTCATCCCTCATCAGGCCCATAATTGGAGTACAATGCCCCTTTTGTGATGTACCTTACCAGACACCTGCAGCAACTGGAAAGACCCCAAAAGTACCTCACCAAGAGGATCAAAGGGCTCAAACAGATGCCATATGCTGCCCGGTTAAAGAAACTCCAGCTCTACTCAGTGGCATACTGCCTGCTCAGAGGCGATCTCTGCCTGACGTATAAAGCCATGTCCAACCCGGAATTAATGGACATGCTGCACCTCAGAAAATCCAAATCCCATCGAGCTACGCGCTCGAGAGACTTGAACCTCAGCATTGAAATAAATAGGACATGCTGGAGGGACAGACTCATAACCCAGAGGCTCCCTTCACTCTGGAATAAAATCCCAGTCCAGGTTAGGCAGAGTCCCTCATTGACTCTCTTCAAGAGGAATCTTGATGAGTGGATGGGAGATTGTAGGTTTACCCCGGGTATCACTTCTGTGTCACTGTTAGACAGAGGCACAGTATACTAACTTCGAAAAAGGGCATAGCAAAATTCATTTAAAATGGGTGGCAAAAGCCAAACACACTCTGGCTAGGCTTATAAATGCCCTAGGGCAGATAGCCTAGTATGAACCTATGAACAAGGAAAATAACAAGGGATCCTGTAGAAATACTGGAAATACTTTGAAAACTTTAGTCTGTATAAAGCAGAGAAATATGGAACTTAAGAAAATGTGCAAATGGAAATGTTTATAGAAGAATTAAATATGCCCAGGTAGAGGAAGCTCAATTACTAACAGTTAGGATTGTGGTAGATGATGTATAACCAATCTACAGGAAGGTCCCCAGGAATAGATGGTATTCCTATGAAGGTTTGGAAACTAGGAGGGGAAAAAATGATAAAGATCTGGAAGGTTTTGTTTAACAGTATTTCAAGAGGAGGAGAAGTACCAACATACTGAAAGAAAGAGGCAGTAGCTGTAATACCTAAAGAGGATAAAGATCTGTCAGATTCAGCTTCATACAGGCCCTCTATCACTCCTGGCACTGTGGTTCTGGTGGTAGTGGCTCGCCAAACATCTTCAACACTAGGGATCTGTGTGTACACAAGAGTAATATACAGCCAATTTTCAGCCTAATGCCCAATGTACCCTAACTTTACTCTTCTGACCTGTGCCAAAACAAGCCTTACAACAGAACCTGACCAGCTGATGTCCTTCAGGACCCCTCATAACACCTAAAGAAAAGCAAAAGTATGCCTAAGTAAATAAAAGTATAAAATCAGAAGACAAACAAGTCTGTCTAACTCTATTGCATTTTGGTCTCCAAGCTACCACCAGAATTCACCTCCCACACCTTTCTACCTCTACTGCCAATTAGATATGTTCCTTTCTTATAGTACTGCACAATCTTTTTGTTCACTCCTTCATAGTTACCTACTTGCCCTTCTCTTGTCTTTTTGCTATTATACTTGATGGTATAAGACCTTATCTCTTTTACAGTGATCTAATTCCTCTGGAATGTTCTTCCTGCCGTACTCTTGCCTTATATAACCTTATTTCCTCTGCAGTGTTCTACTGCACATTCTTTGTCTCTACAGTCCTATCTGGACAGTAAGGATTTAAAACAACAGAATTTACCAACTAGTAAATGGAAGTCCTTGGTATGTTTATAGGTAACTTCCTAAACTCACATCTCAGTTCTTACTAGTCTCTTTGTACACTTATTGTTTTTTCCCCCTTACCTATTCCAGCTCTGTATAGCTACACTCGGGCTCAGTTTTCTCCCCTCCCCCCATTCCCAGTCACCCCTAATCACTTACAATTATAGTTAAACACTCCACCCACTCACCAACTCCATACAATAAACTCTCAAATACTTACTTTAAGCCTTTAATACCTACTTAATTGTTTTTTCCTCAATCTCTCAAACAACTGCTATAAAACTGCCACTTCACTAACACATCTATTCTTTCAATATCTATTTTCTCTTTTCTTTACTATCCCCACTTTTTCTCTTGCTTTATAAAATCGACTTTATGCCATCTCCCTCACAATTCAGAGCATCTCTAATCAGTTCATTAGGTATACTATCACAAGCCACCTCTCTTTCATACACACTAACACCTACGCCTATAAAAACATCTACCCAGGCCTTACCACTTCATATCCACAATGATAGCTTCGCTGATATAACATCCTCCCTATATGAACATAATATTCACCTAACTAAAATCCGCTTGCTTCCTATAAGTACTAAAACCAAAATAGTATTGCACACACTCTACATGCAGACTAATAAAACTAGATTTCTTTATCATCTCTTAACTCACCTCCTCACACTTTCCCAATGTGAAGACATTCATCCCAATTCTGGACCCACACAGCCAACCAACTCCTATCAATCTTCTATCTCTAACAATTTGCTGCTAAAAAGATTAAATATACATAGTATATGCAATGAAATCACTAGATTTCACTCATGGCTGACACAATTCCCCAGATATAGTAGTAGTTATTGAAACCAGGCTAAAGCCACACATTCAAGATACTGAAATAGTACCTCCTGGATATAGTATTATAAGAAACGACAGAACTTCTAAAAAAGCAGGTGGTATAGCACTAATTTACCATAACTCCTTAGCAATAATCCCCCTCTCCAAAACTATTCCATCCTTTGAAAATGCAGAGTCTCCTAGCATCCATGTAAATAAACAACTGCAAACAAATCTGTATTGGGGTAGTCTATATACCCCGTGGCCATAACATCCCAACTCTGGAAAAATTTCTTTCCTGGACTACTGATAATATCACAAATGAAGCCATAATTATGAATGACACAAACATTAACTGGCAAAATCTAATCACCGATTCCCCAACAAACAGTATATGCATTAACGGCTTTACTTAACTTATTACCAGTCCTACCAGAATGCAAAATAACAATTAACTAAGTGCAACTTTAGACTAGATCTTAGTAAATTATCCCAAAAAATGCTCCAATTCAAACACTCTGCTAAATATCCTAAGTGATCACTTACCAGCTTATACCTATAGAGCCCCTCCTCATTTGACTAAACCCCATGCCTATAAAATATCAAGAAACTTACCCAAATTCAATCAGCAACTATTTAATACAGTCTAAAAAGCTATAAACTGGTCCACATTAAAAACATTACCACTGGAAGATGCTGTAGCTCACTTCAACAAATTCTTCCTAGACATCCTTAATAGTTTAGCTCCCCTCAGAACCAAAAGGACAAAAATAAACCACTCACACTGTCTTACAAAATCTAGAAAACAAATTCTATTAACCAGAGACAGAGCCTGGAAAGAATGGCACAACAATAAGAATGAAACCAACCATCTAAAATATGAGCAGCTATACAATAAGGCCAAAAAACTAGTAATTGCGACAAACAAAATTATTTTTCTCAACTATTACTCTGCAAAACTAATAACCCTAGAAAATTCTGGAAGTCCATTTCAGCACACCTTACTCCTGGAACCACACAAAACCCATCTCCTGCCCCAGACAAAGAGCCATCTCAAATAGCTAACATGTTTAACTCTCACTTTATTGATAGTATATTCAAACTCGTAAATAGCTCCACACCTAACACAAACTCTAGCCATATGGAAAATCTAATCCAATCTAATTCAGTTAATACTAACCTCAGCATAAACACCACTCCTCTCCATCAATTCTCTACAGCCAGTCCTACACCAATCACTTTCACTCTACAACCCGTACCTACCTCACTAATACATAAACTTCTTAAACTAAAACCTTGCTCCCTCTCTGCTGACTATCTTCAATCAAAAAAATTTAAAATTTGCTGCTGAGGCAATAGCCTACCCAGAATCAAACATCCCCAAACTCTGGAAAAAAATCTACCATAATTCCCTTACACAAAGGAGGACAAACTATCAAATTATCGACCCATCTCCATTCTCTCCCCTTTATCTAAGCTACTTAAAAAGTGTATGCATATACAACTTTGGAAATTTCTTTCTGACAATAACCTCCTTGCATCAACTCAGCATGTTTTTTGGCCAGCACATAGTACTACCACAGCACTACCATTGTTTACAGATACCATAAATAAAGCTATGGACACTGGTCAATTAACATCAGTCATCCTAGTGGATCTATCAAAGGCCTTTGATACAGTATCACACCATAAACTTATACAACAACTTTCTATTCTAGGATGATCCCAACCTGTCCAAAAATGGTTCTCCAATTACCTTTTTAACAGACAACAATGTGTTAGATGGCAAACTACCAGATTAACAGTACATGAGTCTCTCGAGGATCCATTCTTAGTCCCTTGCTTTTCAATATATTCACTAATAACCTTCACACTGCCTCACTTCAAAGTGCCCTCATCCAATATTGGACGACTCCACTATTATCTCATCCTCAAATAACCCTGACCATCAACTGCTACTCGACATAAATAAAACCAAGCCATTATTATTATCACCTAAACAACTCACACGTGATTTCAAAATATATTCACAAAATTATACTCAAATTGAAATCATAAGTCAGGCAAAATTAATGGGTAACACGATAGATCACACACTTACCTTCGAACAACATATACTTAATACAATCGAAAAACATACACTTAATACAATCAAAAAAACACTTTAAACTGGGTAAGCTCTGCAGACGCAAACATTTCATGGATAACCCTACCAAAGAGGCTCTAGCCAATACCTTTCTCCTCCCATCCCTCTTATACAGCACCCCTATCTTTACCAACCTACCTACATCTCTAAAGTACAAGCTGCAATCATGCTATCATAAAACTGCCAAATTTGCAACTGGTGTATCAAACAGCAAACACCACTGTCAAGCCCTTAAGAAATTAAACTGGTGAGCATTCCCCCATTACCTTAACTTTGTACAACCATCTCTTTGCTCATAAAATCATGTACAAACCTGACAGCTGCCCTGCATTAAAACCTATCTTACAGCCTTATACCTCAGCCTGAAATCTTCATTCCACAAACAGCTAGTAAATGTTTATAAGCTCAAAAGAGACCGACAGTGCCTCTATTCCTATACCACTGCAAAATTATGCAATGCCTTACCTCCAAACATCACAGCTAGAGATTCCTTTAATACTTACAGTAAAAAAATCACTCTCTCAACACTCACATTTGCCAGTGCTCTTAACTCACTATCCAGAGTCGATTTCCCTTGACTTCCACTTGCATCCCTGTTCTTCCCAACATCACTACTATATTTTCCATTATACTACCTTTGCATCCAATTTCAATATTACTGGTTCTAATCCCTCCTCTATAGCTTCTTGAAGTACTGCCTCTATAACTCCTTATCTTATTCACAAGTATCATCGTCTTTTTAACTAATTTCTCTCTTATTATACTATCTCCCATAGCTTGCTGTCAATCACTTTAACCTCCCCACCTTATCTCACACAATTGTCTCCTGTACATCAGAGATCAAACTCTCACATCAACCTCCCTATTCATCCCTCATCTCTTCTAATATCACTTACTTCTATCACTAACCTACACAATCTTTCTCTTCCTCCTGTCTCCACCTTTTCCAAGCTTTATCCTCTTCAACCATAAAGCCTAACTACTGTGTTTTGACAACTTGTCTGATTTAATTATGCCTACAAATCTCACTGATCTGCTATTTTAACTAACTATAATGTACCTTAAATTGTAATCCACTTATAGGATAATTTGTATTAGTCCTATAAAAGAATATATGGCCACTTAAATCTGTAAATGCCTGTACCTGTTCAGGAAACAAATGTAATGCTTACTTATAATTGTTTAAGCTTTACTGTCTGTAATTGTTTAGATGGAGCTTTTCTACCCGGGCTGCTGCTGAAAATGGGTTCCTGACCCAGTCGGACTTTCCCAGTCACCATATGTCAATAAATAATAAATCATGATTATAAAGTGTTTATGTCTAAAATGGCAAAAAGAATGCCAAAAGTGATGTCAAAATTGATAGATCTGGATCAATGTGGTTTTCTGGAGGAGAGGCAAACATTTGACAACATTAACAGAACAATGATGACCCACAGGGAAGCAGAATGTAAGAAAATACCACTGCTGTTGGTAGGTCTTGGTGCAGAGAAAGCATTTGATAGAGTGAGCAGGGACCTTATGAGCAGAGAAATGGAAGCATTTGCATTCAATGAAAAAAATGTTCAAGTTGTTTAGGAGGATATACGAGGGCTAGGAGGTGAACCTTAAAGTGGGTGGGATCCTCTGTGATAATCTATGCTTGAGCAAAGGAACTAGGCAGGGGTGTTCTCTCTCCCCTTTGTTGTTCGCATTATATTTAGAACCGTTGGCAAAGAAAATAAGGGACTCAGAAATTCAAGGATATAATTGGTAGTCAAGAGAAACTGGTTCTATTTGCAGATGACATTATTGTATACTTGACACAACCAGAAAGGGACATTACAGTGCTGTGGAACATGAGACAATTTCAAACCTTTTTGGGGCACAAAATTAATGAAGGCAAAACAAAAGCATTAGCGGTAAATGATGTACCCACATACAAATTGGTTCAGCAATAGCCATACTTATAGGGACACAATAAAATGAATTATTTAGGAGTATGATTAAAATGATACCAGTGTGGCAGCTAAGGCTATATGGGAAGAGACCAAACAAAAGATAACAAAAAAATTGAGAAAATGGAATCTTTATTTGTTATATGGATATTGATAGTAAGATACAAGTAGTTAAAATATGTTAGTCCCTTTAGTCTTATATACACGTCAGACATATTTTTATCAACCAGAGGAGAAGTTGTGGATAGTAATTAATAAAAAAAAGAGTTGAAGAATTTTATCTGGAAGGGGAAGATGGCAAGTGTTAAGTGGGATAAGCTTATTTTCCAATAGAACAGGGTGGCTTGGGAATCACCTGATTTGAAGGGGTATTTTAGAGCAACACAGTTAATGCTCCTATACATAACACAAGCAGAAAACCGTAACTCAAAATGGAAAGAGATTATGAAGAAACGGGGGGGGGGGGGTCAAGTAACAGGGAGAGACAGGGATTTTGGATGCAAACCTTTAAGGAGAACAACAATAATCATACAGAATATTATACTTATACATTAGCAGAAGGTATTCTAAGAACTAAGTCAATACAGGAATGGAGAAAGGAGATTCTACCAATAGGGGTGACTGCAATCAGGGATACAGAAAATAGGAAAGAGGGAGCAGGAGTATACTTGAGAAAACTGGCAAAGGAACCAAGGTATTGGCATCAAATAACTATAGAGAAGGAAAGGTAATAGAATGGGAAGATGCCAAGAACTTATATGGACCGCAGGTTAGAGACTGCTTTACATATCAAGGATTGATATCAGAGTACAGGCAAAGAGAAAAAATAGCGGGGTCCTAAACAAAAGACCAGCACTGGTAAAGTTCTTAGTAGAATCTAGAACAGACTTGGTCGTTAAGGAATAAATAGTAGAGCATATAAAACATTGCATGATAACTATAGAATCAATCAGAAGAGGTTAGGAAGAACTGGGCAGAGAGACTAGATAAGCAACTCACAAAGAAACAATGGGGGGTGGATATATGTACGTCTCCCAAATATGCAACAAAATCTAGATGTAGGATCTTTGCGTGGAAGTGTTTACAAAGACATTTTTATACGCCAAGCAGGCAAGAGAATTTTTCCTCAGGTAGAGAGAAAATGTTGGAGAGGTGACGGGGAAGAAAGAGGTAACTGGGAACATATTTTCTGGGAGTGGAATGTGTTGGTTGACTTTAAAGATTTCCGGCAGACTGCTTTGTTGGAGATGCTGGTGAGCAAACTGGAGTGACTACGGAAATGATTATTTGAGGTATGATCTTCTTCTTCTTTCAGCTGCTCCCATTAGGGGTCGCCACAGCAGATCAACCATTTCAATTTCTTCTTGTCCTCTGCATCTTGCTCTGTCACACTAACCACCTGCATGTCCTCTCTCACCATATCCATAAACCTTATCTTAGGCCTCCCTCTTTTTCTTTTACTTGGCAGCTTCATCCTTAGCATAATTTTCCCCCAATATACTCTGCATCCCTCCTCAGCACATGTCCAAACCAACGTAATCTTGCCTCTCTGGCTTTGTCTCCAAACCTTCCAACCTGGGCTGACCCTCTAATATACTTATTCCTAATCCTGTCCATCCTCGTCACACCCAGTGCAAATCTTAACATCTTCAACTCTGCCACGTCAAGCTCTGACACCTGCCTTTTTGTCAGTGCCATTGTCTCCAACCCATATAACGTAGCTGGTCTCACTACCCTCTTGTAGACCTTCCCTTTCACTCTTACTGGTACTCGTCTGTCACAAATCACTCCAGACACTCTTCTCCACCCACTCCATCCTGAATGTACTCTTTTCTTCACCTCTCTTCCACACTCACCATTACTCTGAACTGTTGATCCCAAGTACTTAAACTCATCCACCTTCGCCACCTCTACACCCTGCATCCTCACCATTCCTCTATCCTCCCTCTCATTCACACACATATATTCTGTCTTAGTCCTGCTGACATTCATTCCTCTTCTCTCTAGAGCATATCTCCACCTCTCCAGGGTCTCCTCCACCTGTTCCATACTCTCACTACAGATCACAATGTCATCTGCAAACATCATAGTCCATGGGGACTCCTGTCCGATCTCATCTGTCAACCTGTCCATCACCATTGCAAACAAGAAAGGGCTCAGAGCTGATCCTTGATGTAATCCCACCTCCACCCTAAACGCATCCATCACTCCCACCGCAGACCTCACCGCTGTCACACTACCCTCGTACATATCCTGTACCACTCTTACATACTTCTCTGACACTCCCGACTTCCTCATACAATACCACAACTCCTCTCTAGGCACCCTGTCATATGTTTTCTCTAAATCCACAAAGACACAATGCAACTCCTTCTGACCTTCTCTGTACTTCTCCATCAACACTCTCAGAGCAAACATTGCATCTGTAGTGCTCTTTCCCTGGCATGAAACCATACTGCTGATCACTAATCATCACCTTCCTTCTTAACATAGCTTCCACTACTCTCTCCCATAACTTCATGCTGTGACTGATCAGTTTAATCCCTCTGTAGTTACTACAGCTCTGCACATCACCCTTATTCTTAAAAATCGGTACCAAAACACTTTTTCTCCATTCCTCAGGCATCGTCACTTTCCAAGATTTCATTAAACAATCTACTTAAAAACTCCACTGCCATTTCACCTAAACACCTCCATGCTTCCACAGGTATGTCATATGGACCAACAGCCTTTCCGTTCTTCATCCTCTTCATAGCTATCTTTACTTCCTCCTTGCTAATCCACTGCATTTCATGATTCACTATCCGCACATCATCCAACATTCTCTCCCTCTCATTCTCTTCATTCATCAACCCCTCAAAGTACTCTTTCCATCTGCTTAACACACTCGCCTTGCTTGTGAGTCAGTTTCCCTCATTATCCTTTATCACCCTTACCTGCTGCACATCTTTACTAGCTTGGTCCCTCTGTCTAGCCAACAGGCCCTTTTCTCCCTCCTTAGTGTCCAACCTTTTATACAACTCTTCATATGCCTTATCCTTAGCCACCTCTCTCTTTGCCATGCACCTCATCTCCTTATACTAGTCTACTTTCTTCATCTCTTTGACAATCCCACTTGCCAAACTCTTTCTCTGCATACTCTCCTGCACTTCTTCATTCCACCGCCAGGTCTCCTTGTCCTCCTTCCAGGTCTCCTTGTCCTCCTTCCTCTTTCCGGATGTCACACCAAGCACCTTTCTAGCCATCTCTCTTACTAGCTCTGCTGTAGTTACCCAGCTATTCGGTAACTCTTCACTGCCATCCAGTGCCTGTCTTAACTCTTCCCTGAACATCACCTCACAATTACCCTTTTTCAATTTCCACCATTTGATCCTTGGTGCAGCCCTCCCACTCATCCTCTTCTTCTTGATCACCAATATCATCCTACAAAACACCATCCTATGCTGCCAAACTACACTTTCCCCTGCCACCACTTTACAGTCTCCAATCTCCTTCAGACTGGCCCTTCTACACAAAATATAATCCACCTATGTGCATCTTCCTCCACTCTTGTATGTCACTCTATGCTCCTCCCTCTTGTTAAAATATGTATTCATCACAGCCATGTCCATCCTTTTCGCAAAATCCATTACCATCTGACCTTCTGCATTCCTTTGCTTAACACCATACCTACCCATCACTTCCTCATCCCCTCTGTTCCCCCTCACCAACATGCCCACTGAAATCTGCCCCAATCACCAGTCTCTCACCCCTGGATACAGTCATCACCACTTCATCCAACTCACTCCAAAAATTTTCTTTTCTCATCCATCGCACACCCAACTTGTGGAGCATATGCACGAACAACATTCATCACTGCACCATCAATTTCCAGCTTCATAAACATCACTCTATCCGCCACTCTTTTCACCTCCAAAACACTCTTAGCATACTGTTTCTTCAGGATAATGCCTTGACATTTCTCCTCCCATCCACACCATGATAAAACAATTTGAAACCGCCTCCGATACACCTAGCCTTGCTCCCCTTCCATCTAGTCTCTTGCACACACAATATACCAACTTTGCTTCGGTCCATCATACCAGCTAGCTCTCTCCCTATACCAGTCATACTGCCAACATTCAAAGTTCCGACCCTCACTATCACAGTCCTAGCCTTTACCTGCCTTTGGGCATGCCTTCCCCCTCTTCTCCTCCTTCGACCAACGGTAGCCCAATTTCCGCCAGCACCCTGTTGGCCAACAGTATTTGCGGTATGATACAGAGTTGGAATTGCCTAGACATAGCAAACATTTGCGGAGTCTAATTAAGACGGCTGTCAAAAAAAAGCAATAATTAGAAAATGGAAATAAAAGTGCAAACCAACTTTTACTAGAAGTAACAAAGATAGTAACAGAGATAAAATAAGTGGAACTGGGATCTAAACAGTAAGAGTAAATTACACAGGGGAAAAAACTGGAAATGTGGGACCACTACATGCAGACGAGGAACAATGTTTAAAAGAAAACAGGATCTGAATGAGCTATATACTGGTTGAATGACTATGGCTGGATATATTAAAAGTGATGCATAATGTTTGCAGCTACAGCTGTGTTGGCACGGTTTGTAAGGTGCAATGTTTGCAACTGAGATTATGCAGATATGATTTGTTTTCATTTATATAAATGTAAGATTGCCTGTGATACATGGTAATTTAATAAAGATGTTTCTTATAAAAGAAAATAAAACTGAAGTTTAATACATGGAGAACTGACATATTTATATTTGCACAGTCTTCCAAAATAGAAACACAAACAAATACATTCCAAACACAGCTTTTTGAATGCATTACAGAAATCTTCATCCAATGAGTTTCTATCATATCATTTTTCAAATTAGCATTGATTTTGTTGTACTGTCAAATCTCTGCTGACTTCTTGAAATTAAAAACTTAATTTCTACTGAACATGACAATGCTGTGGTCAGAGATTCTTAATGATTCTATAATTTTATGCAATATGATGTTTTGTCTAATAGGCTTACATGGCATCTGTTTTTTTGTCCCTTAAGCTATGTCGAAAAATTCTTTATCGGAAAATGTGGGACACTGCTTCCCAGTCAATATATGGATAGTGAAAATCATGAAGAACTGCCAAATCATGTAGTAAATTCTTAAGTAGTGTTTGCAGGAACCTTATGTTCTTGGTCACAATTTAATTTTGGACATTTACAGCATTCAGTGAGATTTAACTACATTCAATTACCAAACCAAATACTTTACATTCACCATTACCCACATGCAGTCCTGCATTTAATGATGTGTGTGTGTTAGTATTAAATATGCTATCATAGATGGCTTTCTTTCTTAAGTATGCATACTTCTTTAAATCTCAAAGAAGATGCAAGATGTGTCCCAGTATTGTATATTTGCTAACCAGGCAGGTGGGTTGGTCCCAAGGACCGTTTTGAAACACTACCTAGGCCAAATATGACAACAGTAAGACAAACAAATAAACATAAATCTGATCCATAGTTGTGCGGCAATTCATTATGGTGTAACAAAACAAAACATATTAGGTTCTGATGTTAGAAAGTATATAGTAATTATACTTCTGACATTAAAGAAATAAACCTTCATATTAAATCCAATGTTTAAAGTGCAACACTAGTGGTGTAATATGACCCCTATCAACAACAAAATATCTACCAAAACAACTTCAATGTAACACATCAAATGAAACAATATATAATGAAACACAGCTTCTTCCCAATAAGTTATGAGCTCTACAGATTTCCTATAACAAAATTCTCAATCAGTTGTTGAAAAAACTTGCTTTAATAAAACAGTAATGTGTTAATCTAGGTAATAGCAATACTTCAACGGTCTCTAATATTACTGTGCTTGTTTTACAGAAATGTAACGTATGACTTAAAAGGAACTCTTTTATATCATGAAATCATACATTATATATCACTAAATATAACTGCATTTATTTGTTTGCAATTTGGGTGTCAAAAGCTATCAACTCTGATAAGTGTGAATCAGGCACATTTGTTTTATCTAACTAACCAGAATTCTGGATAAGTCCTTGCCTACAGAGTCTCTCAGTAACCCAAGAGCTTTACCATCTTAAGTTTTCTAAAATGTTTTCATTTTACATTCAGCTGCTACATTGACTTTTTGAAGGTCATTATTCAACATTGGTGGATGTATGTTACCACCTACTGCATTTTCAGATTGTTTAGAACTGTTCAAAGGAAAGAGATGGTGAATTTTAAAGCATGTATGACATACACAACATAATACATGCTGTAGCATAGCAAGCTTGGTGAAATGAAGATAACTATCTGTTAAATGAAAATTAAACAAGTTTGCTGTTCTATAAATCAACTACTTTTTTTTCTTGAACAACATGTTAATACAGAGATGTTAAAGATAATTTGATAATTATCAAGTTGTACATTTGTGAGTGCCTACATGGATGGGGGCAGGGACACTGCTTAGGAAATGAAAGATTAACTGAATAAGCAAATACAAGCAGTCACTGTAGAAAGCCCTTTATTTAGGACAATAAAATCACAAACTATACCGAACTGAACTGTCTACTATGCAGAGTGGGGGACCAAAGAAGGGCTAGGGAGAACTCTCATTACTTAATGACAAGAGTTCAATAAAAAGTTACTTAAATTTCAAGTGGGTATACATAATTAATATTTGTGATAACTGATTTTTATAAACATATATACAAATGGATTTAAGTTCTACAGAGATTGAATATTACTGTTCAAAACGGGTGGGAACATGTCCACGCTGATTTCAGAACTAGTAATGTGATAACAGTTAATGAATTGCACAAGAAAACATGACAAAGAACAATAACTCAACTGCTTTGAGTTATAACAATTCATTTTAAGAATGTGAAAATATAAATGGAAGTTATTTACTTTTTTGCAACTAAGTCAGAAATGAGAATGATGCTTCAAGTGAAGATTGCATGGACTAAGAAAAGAACTTATGTACTATTATGAATGTCATTAAGCAATTTTAAGGTGGTTTAATCTCGGTGGCCAAGAGGGGAGTTAATTAACCATCCAGCAAATTTATTATCTAAAATCAAGACAGACAGGAGTGTATGCTGAGCTGAGCAAAATCATTTTACAAAAGATTCAACAGTTTTAATTTTTTTTTCAAAGTCACAATGGAAATTTAATTATATTTTGCTTTAAATACATTTGTATTATATAGAGTACAGCTATGGAATTTGTGCTTGAGCAAGTGAAATTAAAACTCAAAACTGGGTAAAGAAAGTGAGTAACTCACACATAAGGATGGCCAGGGAGGCTTCAGGGTTGGGGTGAGGTGCAGGGACAGTGTTAGCACACGTGTAAGATCATGCAGGGGACAAAGCCTACCCCCAATTCTCACTCATGCCTGCTAATCTTAACTGAGTCTCTGCACCTTACCTTCTCACAGAAACAATATTCAAATTATGTGTACTGTTATTTTTTTTTTTTTGCCTTTTTTACATATTTACTTGAAACTCACTGATATGCTCTGAGCTAGTGCAAAATAGCACAAAATATACTGAACCCACTGATATTGCCAACATCCTGGCAGATAAATTCAGTGCAAACTTCACCCCCCTCCCACCCCCAAAAGAGCCCACAACAATACCGGAAAAGTGTAGTGTCCCGGAAATCACAGACACAGGTGAAAACAGCCCTTTCAAAAGCCAAAAGCACAACATCAATGGGGCCAGATGGTGTCCCAGGCTGCATCTTGCTCGAACTACAGAACAAACTAATCCCCCACCTAAACACATTGTTCAATATCAGCCTCTACACAGGCTACATGCCTAGAGAATGGCGCACAGCAATGGTTATTCTGCTCCACAAAGGAGGGGCCACAACTGACCGTGTTAACTATCACCCCATAAGCCTGATCTGCAAGGCTATGGAGCGCATCATCATGGAACTCATTGACAAAGACATTGGGCACCTCCAAACACTTGACCTGACCCAGTTCGGCTTTGTTAAGGGCAGATCATGCCTACTAAACCTGGTTGACTTCTTCGAGACAGTCACCAACGCCACAGATGAGGGGAAGGTAGCTCACACAGCCTACCCTGACCTCACCAAGGCTTTTGACACCATTCCCCACTCAGGAATTATAGAAAAACTCACCAGCCTGAACATAAACTCCTACGTCACGAGATGGGCGACTGGCTTACAGACAGAACTCACACGGGCTCCAGGTTTGACTGTAAACCAGTCACAAGTGGTGTCCCACAATGCTCGGTCCTGGGACCCCTACTGTTCGGCATATACTTCTCAGAAGTGCAGGAAAACACAGGAGGTCTATGGCTAACCAAGTTTGCCGATGACTGCAAACTGGAAGCCATAATTGACCCTCCGGCTGACATGGACATTCTCCAAAAGAGCCTTACTAAGAAGGACACCTGGTGTCAAAGTCATGGTCTCAAGCTAAATGCCAAAAAATTCATAGTCATCCCGTTTGGGGAAAACAAAACACCCATGAATTACCACATAGGTGGCAGCCCCCTTAATAGAGAAGAGTAATAAGAGATCTGAGGACACAAGTAGATAGTAATCTCTCCTTTGGCAATCATATTGGCAAAGCACTTAGGAAATCCTTCTATGTAGCCCATCTAATTACTAAAGGGTTCTCATCTAGAAATAAAGAGGTTATAGTGCCCCTCTACTCGTCACTCATCAGACCCATCATATGCCCCATTTGGAATGTACCTCACAAGACACATCCATCACCTGGAAAGACCACAAAAGTACCTCACCTAGAGGATTACTGGCCTCAAACATATGTCCTATGCAGCCCGACTGGAAAAACTCCAGCTGTACTCAGTTGCATAACGCTTACTCAGAAGTGATCTCTGCCTGACTTACAAAGCCATGTCCAACTCAGAATTGATGGACATGCTCCACCTAAAGAAATCCAAGTCACTGCGAGCCACTCGTTCTAGTGAGCTAAACCTCGCCACAACAATAAATAGAACATGCTGGAGGGATAGATTCCTGTCACAGAGACTCCCTATGCTTTGGAACAAAATTCCTAACTACATTAGGCAGAGCCCTCACTAACACTCTTCAAGGGAAACCTTGACGAGTGGATGGGTAACAGAAAATACACCCCCGGGATCACTCCACTGGCTCTTCTTGACAGAGGCTCAGCTAATTAATCAATGGGGTGGCGAAAGTTGACACACTCTGGCTAGGCTTATAAATGCCCTTGGGCAGATAGCCTAGTACCTACCTATGAACCTATATTAACAAAAAACAGGCTGGATGTTTTTATTTTGCAATTAGCTTAATGTGGGGTCAGGGCAGTTAGTATTTTTTTAGTATTGTGAATTCAGAAATTGTGGTTGATAGGATTAACAGGTGTATTATACTGTTCTATAATTTGTGCACTGGGATTGCTCACCACATGCAACAAATGACCACACTGCTGTTCAACAAAGTGCAGCAGATTCAAACTATATAATCTAAACTCAAATCACTGTACTGGGATGGGCACCACCTTGGATTCTGCAGGATAGCATTGCCCATACTTAGCTTAAACTCACCTCTCAGACGCGCTTTTATCATAGATCCAAAAGAGAAGCAAGTCTAATGCACAGCTTTACTTGGGAGTCAATTAGTAGAAATACAACTATGAATATATATGTATACCCACATTATACACATATACACTCACAAACACACATGTGTATATATATATATATATATATATATATATATATATATTATACTCTCTTCAATGGCTTGAACTTCCCCAATTTCTGCTATCTTATCAATTTCATATGCTACACTCTAGTCTTTATAAAACCTCCTTCTGTCCATCTCTATCTTCCTTAGTCTCCATCTACAGCCCATCCCAGACCCTACGTACTTCTAACCAACAATTACTTGATGTCTACCACCCAAAAAGGTCAATAGGCACACTACTCTACAAACACTCCCTTGTCCATGCTTGGAACAAACTTCCCCTGGACTTACGTTCAATCTCCCACACCTCACACTTTAAAAATGAACTAAAAGCTTATTTTCTCAATTCCAGGACCTGCCCTTATGACCCCACCTAGTCTTCCTTCCTTTCATGTACCCTCAAAAGGACCATACTTAGTACAATATTACACCTCTCTCTCCAACGTGTCTACTATGTTGTTGACCTATTGAACTACATCAATGTAAAATTATGTTACTAAGCTTCTTTTTAATGCAACTTTAACTTTATGCATGTAACCTAACATATGTGAATCTTTTTGCGATAACTGCTATTACATCAATATTGTTTAAAATTGTACTTGTTTAAAAATGTACTACTGGAGCTTTGCTCCTTGGGTCTCCACTGAAAACGGGCCACAAGCCCAGGTGGACAAAATGTCTATATATCTATACAGACATTTGTTAACCGGGTTTGTCCACCTGGGCTTGTGGCCCATTTTCAGTGAAGACCCAAGGAGAAAAGATATATATATATATATCCCTAAGTTTAGACACACTTTATGTCAATAGTGGCACTAACAGGGAAAGGGTTTTGTTTTTTCTTCATTAGGTAATGACGTCACCTTAACTACATGGTTAAAGCTAATCCCAACCCTAAACATTACCTTATGAAAATACATTTTCCTAACAGTACCACTAAACAAGAAACTCAAACATACCAGCATGCACGTGTGCGTGCACACACACATTCTAGTCCCTTCTTAGCCCTTGCTCTAATTCTAATCTGAAAACTTTCTCTAACTTACACTCTCTCAGACCCACTCCTAATGCTGGATCTTTCTGTATATCTACAACTTTCAGCATTAACACACACTCCCACTTACCATGACTGCAAGGACATTTCTGCAGAAAAGGAACACTCTGTGTTCCCCCTTTCATTAACTCCTGCAGGAGACAAAGATTGCTTTCAAAAAATTTAAACAGCAGTAATCTCGGTCAACAAGGAGAATATAAGACAGAGTGAACTACACCCACATACATACATGTATCCATCCATAACCCCTTTTTACCTATTTTTGCACATGGGGTTGGGGTGTCACTTCACCAATGACAATCATCCAGAGCCAGGGTTTACACTGCTGGATGGCTGTATACATACATTATATTAAGGCTATAAACTCATTATTTTGATTCTTTCAAATATTTTTATTATGCTAATGTTTGCTCTGCAGAATTTCAAAATGCTGATTGACAAATAGCACAACTGAAAAAATACAATCTTCTATCTACATATGACGCTCTCTGCCCTGCATTGACTTTAATTTGCAGCCTTTTCCCCCTATGCCTCCAAGGAAAAAAAAAGCCTTACCCAGCACGTAAGCTCAAAGATTAAAATACTCACAGGTAAAGAATCTGTTTGTTAACAGCTAATCATACAATACATGCCGTGGTACAATACAATAAGTAAAAAAGAAGCTGCTCTAATGTGAAAATGTCCTGCAAACGGTATTTAATCAAGCAAAGTCAATGACATTTCCTTATCCTTCAAGTACAACGCAGCTACTCCAACAGAAAGCTACAGTGAGCATAAACCCAGCTTTCCTCGTGGAACAATTCCTGCCTATTCTCAAAGCCCACGTGAAATATGCCTGAATCTCAAATCCAGCCATACACCGACGCCGGTGCGTCACTGTCGGTGTCCCAAAGATCGTTAGTACAAAGCTGCTACCACCATCACAACACAGACAAGGCCCGGAAACTTCAAATGATGAAATGCACAAAGGGATCGGAAGGAGCCACTATAACTCCAACATTAAAATACCAGGTGCTCGTGATCCCGGGGGCCCCCTGCGGCGACTGATTGGTTGCAAAAAGCTCCCGATGGAGTGCCCTCCTTGAGGACCCCCGTTACCCGCACGGACCCCCTGCACTGGGAGATCAGTGACACACGACAGCCCTTCTACGATGGCTGCTTCAAGCTTTCAGATGCCTAGATTTTTTACTACATTCCAAAATCAGATAATCTGCGACAATAAACAGTAGTCAAAACTGATATAATTACCACAAAGGTTTCATTAAAATAATAAACAGACCCACCTTTTTTCGGTTAGGGTAAGATTCCCAGGGCTGAAGGTACCCCGCTGACGTCATATCGACGTCGTAGGGCGGGGAAGGGAGGAGTTGAGGACCGAGCTAGAGATTGTTTAGCGGGAAAGGGAAGCGATCAACCATTTGTATCACGACGTCTGCACGTGTATTTTGTTGTAGTGACACGGTATACGTCTGTACTTTTTAAACTGGTCTATACTTGTATTTAATTCCGGATTTCTAAGACTGGTGATTTAAATGTAAAACTCTTTTGCAACATGTAGGGCATTGCTATAATAAAGGGAGTAGACCATTTGCAGCTTGATGTAATTTTGTGTAAAAGTAAACGTAGTTTTTCTCTGATGTCTGCTTGTAATTTTGCAAAGTTTATAACTCACCTGTGTACCACGTTATGATGAAAGTTTCTCATTCTGACTCTTAAAAAATCCATGTTCCTCAAAGTTCCACATTAGGCCTGCCACACGTTCATTATTAATTTTTTTTAACCGCTCTCCATGGCAAAAATCCTGAATCTTACTAATTCATCAAATGCATTTTTTACTAGTATAAAATAACATTCTTCATAAACCGCTCTCCATGGAAAAAATCCTGAATCTTACTAATTCATCAAATGCATTTTTTACTAGTATAAAATAACATGCTTCATACGGTCATACCTCTCAACTAGGGTTACCACCTGTCCCACTTTGTGAGGGACAGTCCCTCTTTGGGCAATTGTGCCCTGCAAAAAAATTGAAAAAATGGCAAATGTCCTGAGATTTTAGGACAAAAATATTTCCTATATTTTATGTAATAGTTGCATAAAACAGTTATTCTGTATCTGAAACACCTAAATGTTATAAGAAACAGAATACGCAACTAAAATGCTACAAGAATAAGCCTTTATTTAGGCAAAAAAATTAAGTTCTGTCCTTTGTACTGGCCTTGGGTATGTTTCACAGGGCAAAATCTGAAGTTTGTACCAAAAATGTCCCACTTTGGGCATTTGAAAAGGTGGCAACCTTACTCTCAACTGTCCAAATTTTTTACTCGTATTTTTGGTCTGTTTCTCATAAAATTTGAGGTTTTGTGGCCAAATCACGGGGATGATCTGAGGATTGAAGTCACTAAATAATGTCATACATTTAGCTTTCAGACTTCAAATCCTTAAGAAAATGTATGTTAAAATAAACCCCGTTATTTCTATATGAGCAATATTTAAAACGTGTCACCATTTTGGGGCCTTTGCTTCCCCCTCCCCCTTTTGTCAAGCTTAGTCCAAATTTCTTGCACTAAGAAGTGGAGAGGCATGACACATTTTAATCGCTATGTGAGAGTCGTACTTTAAGTTGTTCGTAAGTGTTAGATGTATAGTATGTTGCAAAAAAAAACGGTATGCATTTTATGTAAAACAATGCAGCGTTATTTCTTTTATGTGTGACTAAATGCGCTAAAGTGTTTGATTTCCTTTTTTTATTTAAAAGGTCGTGGAAAATATTTATAATCACTATCTACAGATGTAAATTATGTAATTTTATATATATATATATATATATATTTATAATTTGTATTTGTTGGGGAGGGGGTGTTTATTATTTTATTAATTCAGATTGTATCACTGTCGTCTGAATATTTGATGTATGTTATTGAATGCACAAAAAGTGTGTATATGTAATTTTCATTTGAGTTGCGTTGTCATACTTAATATTTTTGGTAGGGGTGCTATTTGGGAATGTAAAACTGCCAAAAACTCACGTTTATCTTATTTTCTTTGTGACAAGTGAAATGCCTGTTAAGAGCCACTATTGACAAACACTAAAAAATATTACCAGCCAGGAGCATGGTAAATACCTGTTACTTATTTTAAAATTTTCTGTAATGCAAATGTCGGGGGAGGGGGGCAGACATGCAGACCAAATCTTGTTTTCCTGGAAAGCTATTTCGTCACCTTAATGCAGTCTGGGGGTGCAGTTCATGAGATTATGAAACTTTTTTGGTTGTTTGATTCTAGTCTCATTCACTTAAAATGGAAGTATTCAAAAATACTGTCTAGAATGTAAGTGACAGTTTTGCAGAAGTTTGTAAGGGAATCTAGCCTGTTCAATCAGGAGGAGCTTGTGCTTATTAATTACCTCAGTAGTTTCAGCCAAGAGAATCTAGCCAGTTCACACCAGGTCACATAGAAGCTGTTCCTGGAAACACAGTCCTTTTCCTCACTAGACATGAAACAGGCTAGATTCTCTTAGCTGTAAGGGCTAGGTCCCTTTAGCTAAAATAATCTGGACTATTCAGACCAAAGGGACTAGAATCCTTTCCTGGTTGTGGCTAGATTCCCACTGGTGTGAATAGTGAGGAAAAGACTATTTTTTAGGAATATATAGTAGCCCACCCTGGTGTAAACAGTATTTTAAGTATGATTAATCTAGAGTCCTTTGTAATTAGCGCAAATAAGCTAGGGATAGGCAGACATTTACATGTTACCCATCCATTAGGACAGATGTGCTAATCCAAGGCAGAACCTAGTGGCTTTGGCTTCTGATCCACTCATTCATATTACACTTGAACAGAGTAAGGGATGTAGTATTCAAGTGAAGTGGCATTCTTTACAAGACACGTCTCTCTCTCCTGCATGTTCCAGTTCAGTTGCAGAAGAGATTGAGATCTCTTGAGCAGGTGTTGAAGAATTATATACGCCTTCTGTTGGTTTCTTGCTGTTACTTGCATTTACATGCATGCATACCAAAGTATATTTAACTATTTATTGTGACCAACTAGTCTTATTACTGTATTGACTTAAATACAATAAATACACCAAGACAAACTGCTGCAGTTAATGCACATTTTACTGTTACATTTTTCTTTTGGATCTCTAAGCATGCAACACAGATGCTGTCAGCTCTCTATGGCTAATTCCCTGTTAGAAAAATATGTATTAATGTGTGTATGCTTAATGCTAATTAATAGGAGAATTAACACGTTTTTCATTCTATTTTACATGTACTGTGTTATATATAAATTGAGTTTCATATGAGACTGAAAAAGATGCTTTTTGAAAACTGCAGTGTGCTTTCTGAAACTTGCAAGATGCCCTCTGACCTGGTAACTGTTAGCACAGCAATATTCATGTTCATGCCTTTTGGAAATGTACTTGAGAAGCAGGTGCTTATCTGCTAGGACAGGAACGAATGAATGAACAATACTATATTCTGTAAATGTAATGATTTTAAACAATCAGCTCTGTTCGAAGCGTGAGAACATGTACAGCTGCAGAAGCTTAGAGATAATGTAGACAAAGGATTATTAGAGAAATGAACTATTAGCTTTGTGCTTGAATTAGCCATAGTACCTTGAATGGTAACATAACATGTATCTAACTGGTGGTAATCAAGGCCATGTTGTTTTCCTCGGGAAGTTTCTCACAAAAATTGATAAATCAGCAGAAATTCGTGAGACTGATGGTCAACAAGTGATGATGAAAAGACTGGAAATTTGTTACGTCAGCTTGGTAGAGAATGTCTTGTTAGAGAATGTATAAAAATGAAAGTATTTCCTGTTTTTGGTTAGACAAATTCTGTAATAGCACGTTTTGTCTCCTTGCTGCAAGATTAAAGTGCCTTAACCTGAACCTACCGTGTTTTGATCATTTTTAAAGTATATTTTTCCTTTGACATTCCCAAAGCTTGTTTATACACACTCATAGTTATACTGAAAAGTCTGATATTTTTTCTCAGTCTGATGTATTACAATCTTCCTTTGTATAACACTTTTCTTTGTTCTTCTAATTTATGATTTGTCCTTGATTCTTTCAAGTTCGGTGGTCCAAGGAAACTCAGTTATCTGAAACTTGGTGTTCCAGCACTATCTGAAACTTGATGTTCCAACTTTATCTTGCTTGATGTTACATCTCTTTACTTCGTTGATGTCCTTCCAGCTGCCATCTGCGCAGTTATTTTTACAGACTTTATTTCTCAATATCATACTCCTTTACATGGATGCCAATATCTAATTAAGCTATGCCAGCACACTTACTACTTCCTATTTTTCAGCATTTTATACTATTCCTAAATTAACCCTTTATATTTCCTATCATTCTTGCAGCTTTTTATTCAAGCTTTTAATCATGCTAGTGAAAAGACAGTGAACTATTATTCTTTCAGGTGTTTCTGTCATTGTTGGACTTGTGGATGTTCAGTAAGTTTGAAAGAATGGGGTCAGTAGAGGGTTTGAGTGCAAGGCAAAGATGAATCTTCAGTATTTGAGGATACTGAAGAAAGGGAGAGGACTTTGAGATGACCAGTGTAGGTTTTGTGATTTAGGCCCTTAGTGAGAAAGTGTTATGGTTGCTTGAGTTATGCCAGGTGTTTGAACAAGTACATACTGAAGGGCGCTTTATACTCAATGATCAGCCTAATAAGTACCATATACAGTGGAATCATCACTTGCCTGGGCCCGGATGCCATATCTTTACTAGTAAGCTTCACAGTGCTTGCAAGAGTGAATACATAGTGATCAATGAGAGCTCCTTGTCAACATGGGCTTCCAGGTCCCTCACTATTGGGTCAGTTTTTAGGGATGTGTTATCAATGTGATATTTACAGTGGTCATTATACTTGCTGAAGGATACAGTTAGAATTTTTTTGGCATTTAGTTTTAAGCTGTGACATTGTCACCAGCTGTTTGGACGGATCCTTCCTGAGGGATCATTTTATCTTCTGTGGAGTGTATGATGGCTCCAAATTTACAGTCATCTAAAGTTTTGGACAGCCACAAACCCTTAACATTATCTTTGACCTCTGAGAAGGAGATGCCAAAGTGGAGTGGGCCAAAGACCAAACCCTGGGGTATACCATTAATGACAGGTGTTTTGGAGTAAGTAGATCTACCCACCCTGATTTTTTGGGTCCTGTTTTAGATCTAGTTTGCTATCCAGTGAGTTACACAGGGATTTTCATTCCCCTGAGTGAGTTTATCAGTTATGCTTGAGTGAGAGATGGTGTCATAACACCTTTTCAAGGTCTAGATATGTGGTGAATGCAGATTTACCTTCATCCATTACTTTAGCAATCCTTTAAAAAATGTCAGCTAGCTTTAGTAGGCAGGCTCTGCCCTTGACAAAACTGACTTGCCACAGGTCAAGAGTTTGTTTGTCCTTTTTTTCCCCAATAAACATCTTTATTAAATTATCACATATGATTTAGGCAATCTTACATTTATATAAATGAAAAACAAACATCAGCACCACTTTTGTTGCAAACATTATACATCACAGACACCACTGAAACAACTGTAGTTGCAGACTTTATACATCAGTTATAATGTATCTAGTCATTGCCAGTTAAGCATCATATGGCTCATTCAAATCCTGCCTCTTAAAAATCGTTCCTTCTCTGGATATATTGTTCCCACAATTCCCTTTTTTTCCCCGTGTAGTTTGCTCCTTCCTTTTTCTAAAGATCCCAATTCCAGTTGTTTTATCTCTGTTTCTATATTCACTATTTCTAATAAAGTGGGTCTAGACTTTGATTTCCATTTTCTGGTAATTGCTTTTTTGGCAGCAACCATAATTAGACTCAGCAAGGCTTTACTATGTCTAGGCAATTCCGATTCTGTATCATAGCTCAAAGAAATCATCTCCCTAGTCGATTCAAATTGCTCATCCAGCACCTCTGACAAAGCTGTTTGCAGGGAATCCGTAAAGTCTGCCAGCTCACTACACTCCCAAAAAATATGTTCCCAGCCACCTCTTTCCTGCCCATCATACCTTCAACATTTGCTATCCACCTGACAAAAATTTCTTTGGAGTCTACTTCGGGTATAAAAATACCTATGTAAGCACTTCCAGGTAAAGATCCTAAATCTTCTAGACTTTGTTGCATATTTGGGAGATACACATATACCACCCCCTTGTCTCTTTGTGAATTGTTTATTCAATATCTCTTCTCAGTCCTTTCCAAGCTTCTCTGATTGATTCTTATAGTTATCATACAATATTTTATATGTTCTACTAATTATTCCTATTTTAACGGTAGTTTCTGTTCTAGATTCTGTTAAAGACTCTATCAGTGCTGGTCTTCCATTTAAGAGCCCCCTATTTCTTTCTCTTTGCCTATACTCGGATATCAACTTCTGATAGGGAAGGCAATCTCTGACCTACAGTCCAAATAAATTCTTGGCCTCTTCCCATTTTATTACCTTTCCCTTTCTAGTTATTTTCTCCCAGTACTTTGGTTCCTTTTCCAGTGTTTTCCAATAAATTCCAGTGCCTTCTTGCCTGTTATCTGTATCCCTAACCACATTCATCCCTATCAGCAGAATCTCTTTTCTCCATTCTCGTGCTAATTTAGTTCTTATAATAAATACTCCCTGCTATTTTATGAATATAATAGTTTGTATGATTTTTGTCATTCTCCTTAAGAGTTTGCATTCAAAATCACAATATCTCCTTATTTCTTGAGCTTCCTCCCTGTATCATCATCATTCCTTTCCACTTTGAATTATAGTTTTTTGCTTGTGCTATGTATAAAATCATTAATTGTGTTGCTCTAAAGTAGACCCTCAAATTGGGTAATCCTAGTCCACCTTGTTCTATTGGAAGAATCAGCTTATCCCACTTGACCCTTGCTGTCTTCCCTTGCCAGATAAAATCCTTCAACTCTTTTCTAATTGCTATCCACAGCTTCTCTGGTTGATAATAGTTTGCCAGACCTGTGTATAGGACTACAGGGACTAAAACATTTTAATTGCTTATATCTTAATATTCATATCCATATAACAAAGCTTCCAGTTTCTCAATTTTTGTATTGTCTTTTGTTTAGCCTCTTCCCACATATCCTTAGCTGCCACAGCAGAATCATTTCTATTCCATACTCCTAAATACTTCATTTTATCATGTCCCCATAAATATGGATATTGTTGAACCAATTTCTGTGTGGGTATATAATTTAACACTATTGCCTTTGTTTTAGCTTCGTTAATTTTGTATCTTGAGAAGATTTGAAAGTGTCTTAAAATATTCCACAACACTGTAATGTCACTTTCTGATTTTGTCATGTATAAAATAATGTCTGCAAATAGAACCAGCTTTTTCTGACTACCATACCAATTATATTCTTGAATTTCTGAGTGTCTTATTTTCTTTGCCAGTGGTTCTAAATATAATGCAAACTCAAAGGGGAAAAAGGACAACCCTGCCTGGTTCCTCTACTCAAACATAAGTTATCAGAGAGGACTCTACCCACTTTCCCCTCCCATCCCTCATATATACTCCTAATAAACCTTATAATTTTATCAGGGAAAGCAAATGCTTCCATTGCCCTGCTTATGAAGTTCATAGGTTCATAGGTAGGCACTAGGCTATTGACCCAAGGGCCAAAGTAAACCTTGCCAACAAGGTTCCCTGGCTTACACCACCCAATAAAGTTAATTTCCTGTGCCCCTGTCAAGCAGAGCCACAGAAGTGATCCCCTGGGTGTGTTTCCTATTTCAAATCCACTCATCAAGATTTTTCTTGAAGAGTGCCAATGAGGAACTTTGCTTGACATAGATGGGTAGCTTGTTCCAGAGTATAGGATGTCTCTGGGACAGGAATCTATCTCTCCAGCATGTCCTGTTTATTGTGGTGACAAGGTTTAGGTCCCTAGAGCATGTAGTTTGGAGGGACTGGGATTTCTTAAGGTGTAGCATGTCCAACAGCTCTGGGATTAACATAGCTTTATATGTTAGGCAGAGATCTCCTCTGAGTAGGCGATATGCTACAGAGTAAAGCTGGAGTTTTTTGAGATGGTCAGTGTAGAGCATCTGTTTGAGGCCAGTAATCCTCTTTGTGAGGTACTTCTGTGGCCTTTCCAGCTGTTGCAGATGTCTTGCAAGGTACATTACAAAAGGGGCATTGTACTCTATAAAGGGTCAAATGAGTGCCTAGTAGAGGGGAACAATGTCCTCTTTTTTCCTGGTTGAGAACCCTTTTGTGATGGGGTGTGTTATACTTCCAGTCTGCTCTGTCAAATGCCTTCTCTGCATCAAGACCCACCAATAAAAGTGGTATTTTTTTACATTCTGCTTCCCTCTGGATCATCAGTGTTCTGTTAATATTGTCAGATGTTTGCCTCCCCTCCACAAAACCACACTGATCCATAGCTATCAATTTTGGTATCACTTTTGCCATTCTTTTAGCCATTATAGACCTAAACACTTTATAATCATGGTTTAGTATTGAAATGGGCCTGTATGAAGCTGGATCCAATGGATCTTTACCCTCTTTAGGTATTACCATTATCACCGCTTTCTTCCAGGTTGCTGGTACTTCTCCTCCTGTTAAAATATTGTTAAACAAAACCGTCCATATCTTTATCAGTTTTTTTCCCTCCTAGCTTCCAAACTTCCACAGGAATACCATCTATACTTGGGGACTTTCCTGTAGATTGGTTATACGTACCCATTTTTATCTCATCTTTTCCTATCCTGTTAGTAATTGAACCTCATCTATCTCTAACCTTGGCATATTTAATTCTTTCATAAACATTTCCATTTGTACCTTTTCTTGATTTCTCCATTTCTCTGTGTTATACAAACTTTCATAAAATTTCTGAAATATTTCTAATACTTCTACAGGCTCTCTTGTTATCTTCCTTGTTATAGGCTCTCTAAGCCTGGTGACATCCATTTCCACTTTCTGCTGCCTGAGTCTTTCAGCTAAAAGTTTTTGTGCTCAAGAATTATTATAAAAAAAAAAAGTTGCTTAAAAGCAATCTTTCTAAGCTCATGCATATTATCGAGATAATCCCTTATTTTCTGTTTAGCATTCTGCAGTTGCTCCTTTTCTTGTTCTTGAAAATTTTCCCTATTTTGCAATACTTTAACATCTGTCAATCCCCCTAAATAATTATTGTTACTTCTTAACCATATCTCCCTTTCCTTTATTTCCACCCTAGTTTTAAAAAACTTGACTTTAATTTTATCCCACTCCCTATCTATATTTTCAGAAGAAATTTCTATCTTCTCCAGTATCTCCTGAATTAATTCCAAAACTCATTCCTTAAATTCCTCTCTTTTCAACCGATAGGTGGGAAAGTACCTGTGTCTAATTTTTATTTCATTACCTTGCATTTTTATTTTAGTGCTTATTGGCACATGATCTGTAATAGTTATTGGGTGCATTTCAAGACCTTCAATTAAATACACATGTTCCTGTGAGGTATAAATTCTATCTAGCCTATCCCAGTTTTTAAATCTTGGAGAATAATATGTAAATTCATTCCGAACTCCTAGTACTGAATTTACATCTTCCGTGCCAAACATTTTCGTAAATTTCTTCAAAAACCTACCCTCCTTTGTTATATGTCACATTCTAGGCCCCCCAGACACAACTTCACTGTGGCAAACCAAATTCCAGTCTCCACACATGAGTAATATTCCTTGCTGAAGGCTGATTTTTTTTCTCCCAGAATTTTCTTAAGCTCCACTATAGCAGTTTTCGGCGGAATGTAAATGCATGCCAGTGTAATCCTCCTCCCTTGCTAGTAGCCACTTACTATTATATATCTCCCATTATATCTTGTTTCCCTCTTTTATTACTATTGGAGCTCCTCCCGCAATTAATATAAGTACTTCTGTTTTCTTTTGTCCCAGATATTCCGCTGAATAACCACCCTGAAAACCTTTGTTTATCAAATTCACATATTCATTTATTTCCAGGTGTGTCTCCTGTAACATAGCTATTTGCACGCTACATTTTTTAATATAGTTCACTACTCTTTCTTTTTTATATTCATCTGTAAGACTATTCACATTGAAAAACATTACAGAAAGCATCATTTTCTGATATAGCTATTATTACCACCTTTTATGTTTAACTGCTTTTTTGTAAATGTCTAGTTCCAACTTTTATGTTGCATATATATATATATATATATATATATATATATATATATATATATGGTTCCCGTTTACAACGTCGAAATCCAACATACTCGAAACGCGTAAAGTCAAAACCAGAAAGCCGAAATCGAACAATCTCGAGTAGTGAAAACACCGAAACAAACTAAACAACAGGTACGCTATGTGAAAACCCTGAAAAAACCTCGAAAAAACATTAAACAATTTATTAACCAGATGATTACCACTTGACAGCTCTTAAGTATAAAATAAACCAGAAAACTGTAGCATAACAACTGTCGTGCAGACAAACAAAATAGGAACACGTCAACCAATCGAACGCCAGAAATCCAAATAGAATATGCATTATTTCCGCAAAAACAATACTAATCCTGTGTTCTTCTCAAATCTTCAGTAATCTGGAAATAGCCATGAGAAATACTAAACATGTATAACTTCCTCTATTCTTTAATACATGCTCAAATTGACAATGACGACGGACAACCTTTCGCTTCTTCGGTGAAGGAGGCGTACCACAGCTCAGACGGATCCTAAGCTCATCCACCCTATCTTGTTCTCTAGCCAATACTTTCATAAGTGCTGATAAGTCGGTCTGTCTATGGCCCAGCAAACTCTTCAGCCTATGGTGCCATGCCTCTACACTATTCTGTGTACAAGGCAAAAACAGTGTATTTAACTCATCCACATTCCAGAACGTAATGGGGAACAGAGGGGGAAATCTAGAGAAACCAGTAGTCCTAGTACAAAACTTCCGAGCCTTGCCGAGAACGTACCATTCAGAAAAGTATCGTAGCAGTTCCATACCTTCAGCAGGAAACACTGCTTTAACTTAATTGAAACCCGCAATAACATCACTCTCAGGCAGAAACGCTAATGCAATCAAACATTTCACATTCAACTGAAACATAAAGTTTGTATTATACAAATGTGCGAGACCCAACTGCTGAACCTTTCTCCATATGTTCTGTGAGAAATGAAATAGACATCCTTTAGCTGTAACACCCTGTAAATTTATAAGTACACTTCGTCTGGCAGCTATCTCAAAATCACTCAAGACGTACTTCACAGCTATTCCCAATCCATTTTCGTCCATTAAGCGCAATACACAATTCCACATGAAATTGTACGATTTAAGTGACTTTTTATTCATAATACAATACAATAGTGGAACACTCTTATGGAACCCTCCATATTGAATAAGCCCATGAATACTGTATAACTGCCGGCACAGTATAGCTTTGCAAAAAAACGTGCCATCAACAAGCCAAATAATGGCAGTACTTAAATCAATTAAATTTTGCTTAGTGGAAAACACCGCCACTGCTGTATCTGAGACAACATCTACCGTAGTCTTACTTAGAAACACTCCAGATTTGGTTGGAAATTCACTGATATTTATTTCTTGCAAATTTGCAATACGAGTGCTACAACATTCTGACACCTTACATCGCATTCTACGAACCTGCTGTACTAGTGCTTTACGAGGAGGCAAACTGGGAGCAATAACAGTGGAGGTTGACGCTAACACATCATCGACAACCAAGCAAGGAGTATCTCTGGAATTGCTCGCCTTTAGCTTTAAATTATTGCATACTCTGTACTGCTCAACTTCAACAGGGTCTCCAGGATGCAAATGCCCCACTGACTTTAACAACTGTTCCCCATTTGGCACACTTATAGACACAGCCCTACCTCTGCATTTTTCACCACGTTTCCATTTACAGCACCAGTAACTCTTTTGTTTGTAAATCTTTTCTCTATGCAACACATAGCCATCTAGTAGAAGCACTGGACCTCCTTTCTGCGATGACACAGTCACATAAATAGCACCAATCGAACCTGGAGCAGTGTAATTCCTGTCCATATGCTGCATTTTAACGAAACGAAATTAAGTCACACTCGTCAGTCACAGATACTTCTCTCGCTCTTCAATAGCCATCAGCCAGACCTTTTAAATTTCGCGCTTCTCGTCTTTCGTGTTTCCAATGTTTCGCGTTTCTAGTCTCGAGATATTGCACTTCGATCATCTACCTATTCGACATTGTAAACGGGAACCATATATATATATATATATATATATATATATATATATATATATATTGTTCACCAGGTTGGTCTTTTATACAGTTGTTTCTTGTCATATCCATTTGAGTCTATGCCACATCTTACATAACTTTTTGTTTTTTTTGAAAGCCCTCAAACAGAACAAACACCCCCCTAAAACCTGTCAACTTAATAATAACACACAAAACTGTATACATCTTCAAATATTTAATATTTTGTGCTTCCTAATAAAAATAAAAGTTCTGAGTTGATGGCCACACGGACAGGCTAGAGTTAATCAGAAAGAAAAGTTAGTAATGCTAAGACACATGGTACAACCTGTGCTTTTTGGTACAGCCTGTGCTTTTAGTAAGTGCTATTTGATTTTATCTATCTTTATAGGTCTCCCAGCTGAGAATGCACTTGAATGCTTTCAGTAAATACTTTCTCCAAGCCATTTCTCTTTATCAAATTGTATTCTAGTAACATGCAAACCAGACACAAAACTGTTAAGGATACCTTGTTTACCAGAAAAAAGGCTTTTAATGTTCAATATTCTTTTTAATTTATATGGCTTGTAATAAACTTGTTACTGGATACTGCCTAGGGCTTTAACTCAATAATTTTCCTATGCAAGCATGGGAAAAAACACACTGATTTTTCTTTTGTTATACTGTCTTATCCAGACCCTCACCTTTTTTTTACATTGCAGTGCCTACATTTCTTAAAACTGAAAAAAGAGAAAAGAAGCGAGAAAAAAAGCACTTGTTTATATTAGTATCCCCATTACATTAAAAAATGAGAAAACTTTACTTCAAGTCTGATTGGTTTTGTCTTATCTTTAAAGCTCTCACAGCTGGAAACCCCCCCCCCCCCGATTGCTTTCAGAGAACATTATGCCCTAGCCAATTTCTCTTTTCTTTTTCCCTCAGCCAATCTATTTCCACCAGACTGTCTCCAGTTTCTCTATACCAGATTGTCTCCATGGAGACATGAGAATCACGTAGCCAGTTTCTCTTTATCAGATGGTTTCCATGGGAACACGAAGACCAACTGCAGAATTGCTACTTAGTATACAATATTTAATATTATTTTTCATTTACCTGCTCTCTCTTAAAACTAATCAGTCTAAGGTCCTTAATCCAGTCATTTCCCCATGCAAGAATGAGAAAAAACACATTCATTTCATCTTTGTCATGCCTTTTTAACCTGGCTCATTTTGTTTACATTGCATTGCCTATATTTCTCAAACCTGTACAAGAAGAAAGAGAGAAGCGGGGAGAAAAAGAAAAAAAAAACATCACCTGTGTACAGTCCCCATTACACTTAAAAATAGCATGCAAAGAAAACCACACACCACAAACACAGTGCTATTAAGAAAAGAAAATGTTTTCTTTACTTACAGTTTGGTTTCTGCCCTCTCTAAAGCATTTTTCCGAACATTATTGACATGAAGTAGGGCATATACTTTAGAGTCCCGCACAAGTCCAACAAATTTTGAAAAAGTTCAGTATTTCCAGATTTTCTTGTTCTGTCATATTTCACAAATATAATTATTGCATTATAATCCCACAGTAAGTTACTGGTTTTATTACTGTTCTTCTTCATCGTCCATATCCTGTCTCTGCTTCATTTCCAACATACTCTCAATTCTTCTAGTCAAATCTCGTGCTCCCTTCCTTCTTTCCAATATTTTCCGTTGAAATACTGGAAAAGGTTTCACTGGTACAGTCTCTCTGTGGTCTACTGCCTGTGTTCTTATTATCATTCCATAATGACGGTTTCCATAACTTTACAGATGACGCTTGTCAAGCCTATAGGTCTGTAGTTGCCCAGGTCAGATGACACCCCACTTTTGTGTAGGGGGGTGATTGTTGCAGTCCTCCACTCATCCTGTACAAATCCTAATTTGAGGCTGATATTGAATAGTCTTTGTAGGGGATTTGACAGGTCATAGGTAAGTACTAGGTTTGCTATATTTTAAGACTAGCCAGTTCCTTTTCAAAGGTGAGAAACAAACTCTGTACCTTGTATTTGTGAGGTAAACACCTTAGCCATTATACCAACCCTGTGTTTCAGGCTAACCTGTAGGCGTCCTGGTATTTTATCAGGCCCCATAGAAGCAGTGTTATTGGCCTTGGATAGTGCTTAAAAGACTTGTTTCTAAAGATTTGAGGTGGGTGTACCTGCTGGCATTTCATCTGAGAATGTTGGTGGAGGGAAGCAAAGGTAGAGCTAAATTTATCCACTAGTGTTTACTATTAGATATGCAGAGTTTTGAGCATTATTTCTGAGTTTGTTAACATACTTAAAGAAGGCTTTGTGATTATCTTTTGCATGGATGGGTATTGTTACCTCATATCTAACTGATCTTGTACCTGAGTTCCCTGTTAAGTTTGGTAAGTGTGTTTTTGGCATTTGTAGACCTCCATTTATTTTTAACTGCGGTGAGGTTTTCCTTCTATTATAATGCATGTTTATATTTAGGTTCCACCACAAGAGTTTATTCTTAAATGTGGCACTTGAATTTTGGTAGGTGCCAGATCCTTCTATTCAGTTGGTTACATGTAAATAGAATTTGGAAGTGAAAAATTTTGCATTAATAGATGGGACATGAGGGTCGCCTCCCAGCAAGAGGTTCTCCGGTTCGATCCTCGGCTGGGGTGCCTTCTGTGTGGAGTCTGCATGTCCTCCCTGTGGTCGCGTGGGTTTCCTCCGGGTGCTCCGGTTTCCTCCCACATCCCAAAGACATGCTGCAGGTGGATTGGACACTCTAAATTGGCCCTAGGTGTGTGTGTGTGTGTGTGTGTGTGTGTGAGTGTGCCTTCTGTGGAAGGTTGGGCGCTGGGCTGGCAACTCAACACCATAAAACTCCACTGCCAATCAATGTGCGGACAAGGTGATCCGCTGTGGCGACCCCTAACCAGGAAAAAGCCGAAAGAAGAAGAAGAAGAAGAAGAAGATGGGACATGAGGGTGGAAGGGAATGTCGAATTTCCCCAGGTCATCACTCAGTTTTAGTAGATTAGCTTTAACATGGTCTTTGAATATTAAGTTATTGGAGGATGCTTCGGTCTTCACTCTTATGGTGAATATGACTAATTTATGGTCCAATTTGACTAGGGAGGATGTTACAACTGGTAGGGAACAGAGCTTGTGAGAAACAAGTGCAGGATTTTGTTTCCCCTAGTAGAGGTGCAGAGTACCAGGTCCCGCAAATTTGTATTTATGAAGTCAAGGAATCTCTGGACATACATGTGTGGTGAATGTACAGGTTTCCCAGTTGATGGAGAGTTAGTGAAAGCCTCTTAGGAAAATGGTATTTGGCTGAATGCCTAGGATGTCCAGACTAGTCAGGTAGGAGTTATGGGCCAAGGGAAGTGTTGAGGTTGTCCTGTAGTTAGCTGTGATGTGATATGGGGTTTTATTAATGGTAAGCTGGATGTGGAGGAATTCCAGGTCATTATCCTACCTAACAAGTCAGGCAGTGAAATTTTTTTTATGAACACAGAGACTTCTCAGTATTTAAGGCCTTCATCTAGTGTGGTAGGCCTAAACACATGCTATGCTTTGAAACCTTGCACTGAGGGGATGCTGTCAATATGCTTAAACCAGGTCTCCACGATGATGCAAATAGGGTTAGGAGTGCCTCTATGGAGTATATATATATATATATCTATATATATATATATATATATATATATATATATATATATACATATATATATATATTTTTTTTCTTTTTTGTTAAGGCTTCTAGAATCAAGTAGCAGTACCTTCATTTTATCTGAATTTTGTTTTCTTATGTTGAAAGCTTTTGAAGATTGACTTTGCCTAAAAAGGTATTATGAGGGTGGATGAGACTTTTGCCAATATATGGAAGCCTTGGTGGACAGGTGCAGGCCATCCCTGACAAAGTAGGTTGGACTGTCTACCATGTTCTCCCAGGCAGATATATAAATATATATTGTATTCCCTTTGAATGACATCAGAAGTTAAGCCAGTTGCTGAAGTCAGTCATCTTTCGTTCATATTGTGTCATTGATCTAGGTGAAAGTAAAATGCTGCTCAGGTTTAGGTTCATACCTGCCTTGTATACATATTTTGAGAGATCCATCATGTCTTTGTTTATATAATCCAGGGAGATATATCTCAAGTCATTTACTCTCATGTGTACTATGACTGTGTCATAATGTGTACTTATGTAAGTACTTGAATGTGTGCATTATGTGACGAATCCTAGCCCTTGATAGGCAGCAGGCTGTAACCTTCTCCTTGCTAAGCCATGTGAGTGAAATTGAGTCACCATGAGTTATAGGTGCATGTTTCGTGGTGGGCACTGCATGAATTGAGTGTTTGAAACAAGGCTGCTGAGAGTATTTGTTGCTGTAGTTCCATCTGGGAGGCCTTTGATGTTTAGGTAAATTAGTTTTAAGAGCTTCAGCACATAGGTTCATAGGTACTTGCTAGGCAACCGATCGATGAGGATCTATGGGTCTATGTGTTTGGTCTGTAATGTGTGTGGTAGGTAAAGTGTGGTGTTGTGTGTTTCTGACAACCTTTTTGGCCTATGTAGTGCCTCCAGCAACATAATATTGATATTGCTACATCTCTCACACAGTGTAAAAAAATCGTATTGATTAGATGATTGCAGTAAACAGGAGACAATAGCTACATTGTCTCAAGATGCCTATTTCCATCAAGTTGGCTGCAGATATAGTTAGAAAGTGCAGATTCATGGTACCAGTTGTTTTTTGCATGCAAAGTAAGGAAAGTCATACCTTTGGTGTTTGCAGCTAATTTGCTTGGGTGCTTTATGGGTAAAAACAATAAGATTAAACTCATGGAGCAATGCTCCGCTACTTGCAAATCAGGGGCTCATTGTGCAGCTAAGTACTCAAGAAATTTTATAGGTTAGTTTTCATAGGGAAAAACTGAGATTCGAAGAACTTGAATCTGTACAGGGCACAGCTAACCACTGCTGCACAATGCTAAGCATCACACCAATGCAACAACTTTATAAAAATACAAAAAAATCAACACTTTAAATAGTCCAAAAGGCGTTGTGGCTGGAGAGTAAATAACACTTTAATATACAAATAATGAAAGATAGATAAACGATGGAAGAGTAGGTATTGAGATGGTGAATAGGTTACGTTTAACTTTTTCTGGGGGTGTTAATAACATTTGTGAGATAGTGAAAAAGAACTGGCCCATTTTATTAACAGATCCCCAAATCAGTAGGGTTATAAGCCTGTCCCCAAATTCAGTTTCAAGAATAGCAGGAACCTGAAGCAACGCTTATGTTACAAGCATAATAGAACAAATGAACGATTTACTTCACAGCATAAGGGGACATATACCTGCACGGCTTGTAAAGCCTGTTGCAATATCTGGTCAACTTGCATGGTTATGCATCCTTTGTCTTCCAAGCCAATCGAGTTTTCTTTTTATGTAGTCTGTTGTACTAAGAACATAGTATATTTGGCTAAGTGCAATTTATGTAGTGGTTTCTATATAGGTAAGACCAATCGTATGCTAAATGAGAGAGTTATGGAACATCTGAATGACATACTTAACAATAAAATGACAAATGCACTGGCCAAGTATGTATTTGAGTGCAGTATGGATCATAATTTTAAGTTTTTGGTTTTAAAGAAAATTAATGAAAGTCAAAGAGAGAGAGATCCATGTAATGAAACAGAGTACATCGAGCTAAGACGGATTGTTGATTTTAAAGCTTATGTTCTACCTGGCCTGAATAGTGCTGTCTCTTTAAAACCTCTTTTGAAAAAATGAGGTTTGCCTCATTAGTTTATGTGTGTTTTTATTGGCTGTCAATTATATTTAAACTTTTAATATGTGAGTTTGTTTTATTAAAGTCTGGAGAAGAAGGCAACCTCAAAAGTGCTTACCTATCTTTTATTATCCTAGACTAGATACCTCTAATGCACAGTGTCTTGTACCTAAAACAGTACTTTGTAAGTGTATTATTTAATCAAAGATACTCCTTCTCCTAGCTATCTGACTGTATTATAGGAAGGTATTAGAGTCATAGAAGTTCCAATACACTATGTAATTTCTTGTTTGTTTGTAAATGGATTATCTTATTTAATTGCAAATGTAACTCCTTTTTATCCTAGTTATCTGTATGTGTTTGAGTAGTTTAGAGTACATTAGAAGTTTGATACACTAACAGAGTATTCTTTTACTGTAACATCTAATGCTACCTTATCTAAGAAATATCTTTATCTGCTTTCTAGTTGTATTATTGTCTGCCTCACTCACTTTTCTTTCTTTCTCTATATTACCAGCCTTGTGTTCCTGTTTGCCCTTACACCAAACATCTGAATTTACCCTGCTGGATGCCTCAGAAATGAATTCAAACTAAAGAATTAGCTACTGGCTCCCTGAAAGACATTTCCCTACTTATAAGGCAGTGAAAGTATGTATGGTTACAACTAAGAGTAATATGCAACTATACAAATGTATTAGCTTCTGCTAGGTTAGTCAAGCTTCCCAGTCAGGCTAGCCAGCAGCCAAACTCCCCCACTTATCTCTTCAAATAACCCCTACTTCCAACTTATACCCTCTCTGTTACTATCTGGTCCATCCCCAACTCTCACTTAGCCTGCCATCTCCTGTAGGAGACCTATCTCTTGCAATTAAGTGACTGGCCACTAGGTGGCATCTCATTATAAGCTTTTGTATATTAATTTTCTACCCCTTTGTTAATCGTACCTTACTCTGTTCCCAGTTTTCTACAGACGTCTTCACCATCTCTCCTTGTCCTAAGGTATCCTTTATCACCTGCTATTCCTCTAATAGCCTGAATCTCTTCTTACTAGCCTCTTGACTTTCTTCCACACTCACCCATTCCATCTCCCAGATCTACCAGACTTACCTGCTGAATTTTTCATACTTTACTGATTGTCTTCCTTGACAGACTACTCTCTTGTCTCTACCCTTTCCGTTCGCCCTTCGGGCTCACTCCTCTCCCCTACCATGCCCCCACATCTCACCCGCCCCCAGTGCTCCTACATTTATTCCCTTAAAGGACACACCCCTCTATACCTACTCCTGTCATACAAAACACATCATTAACACTCCCAACCCCCTTTTTTCACAACCCACCCACTTATACCTACCTCTTATCCCTCCTTGCTCTAATACCCAACCTACTACTATATCTCTTAAGTACTTTTAATACCTACCTCCCACTTCTCTCTCACCTCACCATCCTTTAAAATGTCTATGTCAATCATCCTCCACAAATTACATTTATTAATTTGGGTCTTTTTACTACCTCCTCTAGCCACCACCTATCTCTTTACCTCCTATGAATATTCACTCCACTATACCCTTCCCATCCAAACATACCTCAACACCAACAATACCTTTCTCCCGAAACTTCCTAAACCTCATTTTCAGACCCAGCTACCTACTAGCCAAATATCATAGATTAGCACACATTAAGTTCACTAACCTTAAAACTAGAAAATTATTTGACTTCTATTGCAAGCCGCAACAGCCTAAACCTTTAACACTCCCCCACTCACTATTAGACGGGGACATTCATCCCAACCCTGGCCCTAACTATCCCCTTACCACTGCAAACAACAACCAAGACAAAACTATGACCCTATCACCTAACAAACCTGCCAACTCACTCTCAATAGCACAGCTTAACATACGTAGTATTTGCAATAGAATTGCTCAAGTTCACGCCCTCCTACAGGCTCACCTATTTGATATCCTATGTTTATCAGAAACGTGGCTAAAACCTACCATTAAATGCAATTAAATCACCCCACCTGGTTACAATATCATTAGACTTGACCGTACTTCCAAAAAAGGGAAGGGGGTAGCAATCCTCTATAAAACAGAGCTACAAGTCAGCACTTTAAATCTTAACTTACCTTTGGACACTAGTGCAGAAATAATTATCTCCAAACTTCAGGTCAACACATGTAAAGCCATAAACATAATCTGTGTTTATCTTCCCCCAGGAAATAACAGTAATACACTTGAGTATATCCTTAACTGGCTTTCTATTAATCTCCCACAAGAAACCATAGTCCTTGGGGACTTTAATATAGATTGGAATTCCTGTACTATTATTAACCCCACCACCCATATCAACCTTTATGGTTTTTCACAACTTATAAACTGCCCTACCAGAACCAATAGACTCAATAACAAAGAAAGTACCTTGGATTGGATACTTACAAATACTCCTCAGCAAACCTACATAACAGGAATCCTTCCAGATGACCTAAGTGACCATTCACTAACTTATATTATCAGACATAAAACCAACATAATATTCCCTAACACTTTCAGAACAATACGCTCTAAAAAGCAATTTAACCCAGAACTTTTCCGAACAGAACTGAAACAATGTAATTGGACACCATTAAAAACTCTCCCTCTAAATGAAGCAGTTGAATACTTTAATTCCACATTCTTAGCCACCCTGGACCACCACGTACCAACTCGCTCTATTAAAATCTAAGCTAAACCAGCCCCTTGGCTCACTAACAATACTAAACAAAAAATCCTACTTCGAAATAAATCCTGGGCAAAATGGCGTACTACTAAGAATCTGATAGACCGCCAAACCTTTAGAGAACATAGAAACAGTACAAAAGAAGCCATCCTGCTAGATAAAAAGAATTTTTTATCTCCAATTACAACAAACCTCTCTCAAGGAACCTAAAAAATTTTGGACTAGTATTAACAATCTTCTTTACCCAAGCCAATCGATCACACCGAACCCACAAAGCTCAAACCCTGAGAATCCCACACAAACAGGAAATGCCTTTAATTCTTTCTTCACAGATACCATCCAAACTCTAGCTAGCCACCTATCTCCTGATACTTCTAACCTGCTCACTTCTTCTACAAATCCACCCCCTCTATTTCACCTACAATCAGTGTCTACTTCCTACATTTGTTCCCTTCTCCAAAAGTTAAAACCTACCTCCCCCTCAGCTGACAAACTCCCAGCAGAATTCTTGCAAAAAGGAGCCAAAGCCATTGCCTATCCCATTTCCATTTTGATAAATAGATCCATAAGCGAAGGAACTATACCATCTATCTGGAAAATTTTGCATATCATCCCACTACATAAAGGGGGGACTACATAAAGGGGGGAACTCCAATGACTTTTCCAACTTTCGACCCATAGCTTTACTATCCCCTATTGCAGAAATTATGGAAAATGCATCCATAAACAACTACTCAACCACCTTCTCCGGAACAACCTACTTGCTAACTGTCAACATGGCTTCAGACCTTTCTATAGTACCACCACTGCCCTGCTATCGTTCACAAACTGCATCAACAATAACCGCAACAAAAATGTTCTTTCATCTGCAGTCTTCATCGACTTATGTAAAGCTTTTGACATGGTTAACCATCAACTACTCCTTCATACACTAAATTCTCTTTCACTTGATCTTCTATCTATGAACTGGTTTACATCTTACATTGAAAACCGTCAGCAGGCTCTACTCTGGCAAAATAAACTATATAATCACCTTCCTATCTCCCTCGATGTCCCACAGGGCTCCATATAAGGCCCACTCTTATTTTCCATCTTCATTAATGACCTGCAAACAGCTATTCCATACTCCACCTGCATTCAGTATGCAGATGACTCTACCATAATGTGCTCAGCCACTTCTCAAACTGAACTTCAGACTCTTACCCAAAAAGCGTTCAACACTGTAGAACAATGGTTCTCACACCGCTGCCTCCTTCTAAACCCCAAAAAAACTAAACTGCTACTCTTCACACCAACCCGAAAGTCCACCTCTTTACATTTCAATCTCACTTCTAATAACAGTACTCTTATCTCTCCTGACCCTACCACTAAACTGTTAGGAATAACAGTAAACAACAATCTAAACTTTGATACTCACATAAACACCACAATAAAATTAGTTAACAAAAAACTGGGATCCCTTTACAGAATTAAACCCTATCTTACACCAGGAGCTAGGACCGCTATAGCCAGAACTCACCTAATATCCACTCTGCTTTACGCCTCTCCCATATATACCAGTCTCTCTATAAACAACCTCAGTAAACTAACAACATCCTACAATAATATTGCTAGATTTGCTACAGGCTGTCCTTTCAGAACCCATCACTGTTTAACTCTTAAACAATTAAACTGGCTTGAATTTCTTAACCAGCTTCAATTTCACCAGCTCACAATAGACCCTGAATCAACCTAGCAATGCTCCAATACTCTCTAGCCCCATTACACCTTATAATAATCTCAAAAATCTACGCTCCTCAAACAAACTGCTGATCATAGGTTCATAGGTTCATAGATTAGTACTAGGCTAACTGCCCTAGCGAGCCATTTTAAGCCTAGCCAATTAACCCTTGTGAGACTCAAACCCTGCACCTTGTGTTTGTAAGGCAAACACCTTAATCATTAGGCCACCCTCCCAACCCAGTATTACTAAACACAACAACTCAGCAGGTGACTCCTTGTTCTCTAACTCTGTTGGAAAACTATGGAATAAACTACCCTCTGAAATCACATCTCAGACTTCTCTCTCACTTTTTAAAAGGAATGTAAAACTATATCTCAATAATCACTGGCTATGCACCTGTACTAACCCCGACTAAATCTTCTCCTATTCACATATCTCACCCCACATCCTTTAGTAACTTCCTTTTATGTATCACTAAACTATATTATTGCATATAACATATATGTATATATAATCAGAAACCACCACGAGTGGTAGCAAAAAACGCCAGGAAACTGGATTCAGCACAGCGAAAGTACTCTTTATTTAAAACACAATACGACAGGTTTAGCGCTTTCATCAAAATAAAATGACTTCTTCAGAACACATGACATAAAAAAACACTCCCATATATACTCGATATTTAATTAAAAAAATGCCCATAAAAACTGTTATTCAATTAAGTATGCAACATCTTAAAGGGATAAAATATCCTCATAAAGCAACTTGTCCATTTTTTACCATATTGCAGTTCATTTAAAATATCAAATGAAAATCAAACTAAGTTATTACTAAATATTTTAACCTCACATGTATGTGCAAAAACATTAATTTTGTATAATGTAGATAGCCTTAAAACACTCAAAAACTTCACATTGTGTTGATCTCTCATACTGTCCTTGAATCTAAACAGACACAAGTTGTACTACTAATGTGAATATATGTGTCTATAACAATCTGGACATAATGAATCAATATTTTGTTTATATCAATATATCCCTAAATGTATCACAGGTGGCAGTATATTTACATGGTATAAAAGTAATATTAACAATTAATATGTCTTATATTAATTATAAGTATTGTTGTGAATGTAAACAATAATTAAACCATGTGTTTACATATGAACAATACATATATTTTTTATCTTGGTTGTGAATATTCTTGTGAATATAAACACAAACAAACTAGTAATAGTACAAGGACCTTTAATTATGTTCTAACAAGGGGTTTGGTGGGGATCATTTCATTCAGTCCCGGAGGTGTAGATGCATCAAGTCTAATCTGCCATCTAATCTCCTTCTCTCCCACAACTGCCTTTATATTTCCCCCTCTTGGGTTTGGGAATATCACCTCCAGTATGCCAAACTTGAAACCAGTACATTGTGGGTTGTTAATCAAATGACGGGACAAGGCATTGTTAATATCACATTTTCTAATACAATACATATGGTCATATATCCTGTTCTTGAAACACCGATCAGTCTTCCCTACGTAAAAATTCATACATGTTTCACATATGCCCAAATATATTATATGCTGGGTCTGACAATTTCTATGACAGAATTTGACCCTGCTTCTTGTGCGGTTGTTTAAAGTAATACAAGGTGTCTCAAATATGTATTTACAAAAATTACAATGCCCACATTTTTTTGTACCCGTCTTGTGCGTCTTATTTCTCTTGTAAAAACTAGCCTTAGCTTCAATGATTCTTTTCAAGTTGTTCCCTGTCTTATAAACAAATTGTGGTCTATCAGGAATTTTCTCCTTGGTTGAGGCATCACTTGTCAAAATATTCCAATTAGATGTAATAATATTTTTAACTTCCCTGGTGTGTCTGCCATATTTTAATATGCAGGCCTTAGTATATTTGTTGCTAATGTCACTGTTTCTATTGTTGATATTACTATTAGGTTGATTTTGGTCCGACATTCCAATACCTATAAGGGGTACATATTTTTTACCCCATTCTTCGGATACATATGAGATAACATCATTTATCATAGCTTGGGGGATATCCTTTATCTGCAAATAACCGACCAATATATAGTAATTCTTGGAGCATAATCTTTCTATCAGATGTCATTCTTGCAGCTCGGATACACTGCCCCGTTGTATAATAAGGTATGTATAATAAAAGAAGGCAGGATTTGAATGAGCTTTGTAATGTTTGACTGACAATGACTGGATAGATTATAACTAATGTATAATGTTTGCAACTAAAAATATGTCAGTATAGTTTGTTGTTATTTATATAAATGTATGATTGCCTGTGTCATAAGTGATAATGTAGTAAAGATGTTTCTTTTTTAAAAAAGAAGAATTAAAGCTGAAAAATGGTTTTGAGGAGGAATGAGGTTTGAGAGAAGGCAGTCACTGAATAGTTTATATAACACTGCTTAGATTATATGTTATATAACAATATATGTGATGTATCTTCTTCTTCTGGCTTTTCCCGGTTAGGGGTCGCCACAGCGGATCACCTGATTGGCAGGAGAGTTTTATGGTGTCGAGTTGCCAGCCTGGCGCCCAACCTTCCACAGAAAGCACACACACACACACTCACACCTAGGGCCAATTTAGAGTGTCCAATCCACCTACAGCATGTCTTTGGGATGTGGGAGGAAACCGGAGCACCCGGAGGAAACCCACACAACCACAGGGAGGACATGCAAACTCCGCACAGAAGGCAGCCCAGCCAAGGATCGAACCAGAGAACCTTTTGCTGTGAGGCGACAATGCTAACCACTGCACCACTGTGGCTGCCCCAATATATGTGACTGTCAAAGGAAAAAACTTCAAAGACCAATTCACGTTAGGTTCTAGTATGGCACCCTTTATTAACTTGCAGCAAGGAGACAAAGCATGCTGGCAGAATGATTTGTCTGAACATTAATTATTAGTATGGCATTTTTATACAGTTCTTTCCATGTTACACAGAAATGTTACTTCTATTGCTGACGTAGTGAGACACAGCTTTCTGTATTGTTCTACAGAAAATGTTACTAGACTAATTGCTGACTAGTTGAGAATAACTGCTGATTTACAAAACATTTGAGAAAAACAACCTGGCCTTGGGGGTTATTTTAGCCCACCACAAACTTTCAATTCTTCAGTTGTGCAGTTCTAATATATGTGTTACATTTTGTCTAGATTCAAGGTACATTTCTAGCATAGGTACAAGTAATGCTGACTACGGTTTATACTTTCAAGCATCCATTGTGCTCCTTATTGGGGGATATCCTTTATCTGCAAATAACCGACCAATATATAGTAATTCTTGGAGCATAATCTTTCTATCAGATGTCATTCTTGCAGCTCGGATATACTGCCCCGTTGTATAATAAGGGGGCAGTGTATCCGAGCTGCAAGAATGACATCTGATAGAAAGATTATGCTCCAAGAATTACTATATATTGGTCGGTTATTTGCAGATAAAGGATATCCCCCAAGCTATGATAAATGATGTTATCTCATATGTATCCGAAGAATGGGGTAAAAAATATGTACCCCTTATAGGTATTGGAATGTCGGACCAAAATCAACCTAATAGTAATATCAACAATAGAAACAGTGACATTAGCAACAAATATACTAAGGCCTACATATTAAAATATGGCAGACACACCAGGGAAGTTAAAAATATTATAACATCTAATTGGAATATTTTGACAAGTGATGCCTCAACCAAGGAGAAAATTCCTGATAGACCACAATTTGTTTATAAGACAGGGAGCAACTTGAAAAGAATCATTGAAGCTAAGGCTAGTTTTTACAAGAGAAATAAGACGCACAAGACGGGTACAAAAAAATGTGGGCATTGTAATTTTTGTAAATACATATTTGAGACACCTTGTATTACTTTAAACAACCGCACAAGAAGCAGGGTCAAATTCTGTCATAGAAATTGTCAGACCCAGCATATAATATATTTGGGCATATGTGAAACATGTATGAATTTTTACGTAGGGAAGACTGATCGGTGTTTCAAGAACAGGATATATGACCATATGTATTGTATTAGAAAATGTGATATTAACAATGCCTTGTCCCGTCATTTGATTAACAACCCACAATGTACTGGTTTCAAGTTTGGCATACTGGAGGTGATATTCCCAAACCCAAGAGGGGGAAATATAAAGGCAGTTGTGGGAGAGAAGGAGATTAGATGGCAGATTAGACTTGATGCATCTACACCTCCGGGACTGAATGAAATGATCCCCACCAAACCCCTTGTTAGAACATAATTAAAGGTCCTTGTACTATTACTAGTTTGTTTGTGTTTATATTCACAAGAATATTCACAACCAAGATAAAAAATATATGTATTGTTCATATGTAAACACATGGTTTAATTATTGTTTACATTCACAACAATACTTATAATTAATATAAGACATATTAATTGTTAATATTACTTTTATACCATGTAAATACACTGCCACCTGTGATACATTTAGGGATATATTGATATAAACAAAATATTGATTCATTATGTCCAGATTGTTATAGACACATATATTTACATTAGTAGTACAACTTGTGTCTGTTTAGATTCAAGGACAGTATGAGAGATCAACACAATGTGAAGTTTTTGAGTGTTTTAAGGCTATTTACATTATACAAAATTAATGTTTTTGCACATACATGTGAGGTTAAAGTATTTAGTAATAACTTAGTTTGATTTTCATTTGATATTTTAAACGAACTGCAATATGGTAAAAAATGGACAAGTTGCTTTATGAGGATATTTTATCCCTTTAAGATGTTGCATACTTAATTGAATAACAGTTTTTATGGGCGTTTTTTTAATTAAATATCAAGTATATATGGGAGTGTTTTTTTATGTCATGTGTTCTGAAGAAGTCATTTTATTTTGATGAAAGCGCTAAACGTGTTGTATTGTGTTTTAAATAAAGAGTACTTTCGCTGTGCTGAATCCAGTTTCCTGGCGTTTTTTGCTACCACTCGTGGTGGTTTCTGGTTATATTGTTGGATTCCAGGACATTTGCTTGTTATATATGTATATATGTATATTGTACCTTCTCACAAAATCACTATGAGTATTCTAATTTGTACTACTTGTGTAAAAAAAAAATCTATATATATATATATTTTTTGTGATAATTCTGTTCTTTCAATATCTGTATAACTTCTATTTTAACTTTGTATAAACTCCGAACAATTTCTTGGAGCTTTTCTCCCCGGACCTCTGCTAAAAATGGACATGTCTCCAGCTAGACTAGCCCGGTCAACAAATGTAAAGTAAATAAAATAAAATAAATAAAAATAAATATTATTTGTATAATAAAGTGTTATTTGTATATTAAAGTGTTTTTTACTCTCCAGCTGCAATGCCTTTTTATTTTATATTATTGTTCTTTTGGGTCTGTTTGATTCCACCACTTTCTTTTTGTACTTTAAATAGTTAACTGATCAGTCCCAGATAGCACACTATTAGGTTCTTTGGTAAATCTTAAGCACCAAACAACTTTCTGATGAGAGCTGACATGCCGATGTGCAGTAGGTCCATCAGTACTAGGTGAGAGGATGCCTTGTTTGCCAAACAAAGGTCACCAATAAGCAGTTTGTAGGATACTGAGTGTAGTGATGGGGCTTTGAGTTGGTCTGTGTAGGACATACTGTTTAGGCCTTGTATCCTTTAGTAAGATATCTCTGTGGACATTCCAGTTGCTGTGTGTGTTGTATGTAATTATTATTATTTTGTTTTCTTTACTTGTGTGTGTTGTGTGTAATAATAATAATAATATTAATTATTATTATTATTATTTTGTTTCTTTATCCTCCACTAACTTAGATACATACTGTTGTGAAAATCTTGCACAGTTTCAGTTTCAAGATACCCCACCACTAATATGGTGCTTCCTCGTTAGTTTCCTCATGTGGCTTTTGTTCCCCACTCAGTCTCTGTGAACACTTGAATCATACATGCCTCATTTGTTTACACTGGAAACCGTTTACTTCAAGACCTTCACATGTACTCAAGAGAGCGGTTACCCCTTTGATCTTGAAACACTGCTGGGTACCCCTTCTTGTGCAGTTGCACCCTGCTGGCTAGTTTTTGCTAATTTTCTTAGCAGTCTGAAGCATACACGCTGAGCAGGAACATTTGTGTACATGTACATTGAGCAGACTATTGGTGTGCAAGGTATTTATTTTTTCTGTTCTGTGTGCTGTTTAAAAGTCCAGATCCAGAGATGACCCTTCTCTACATTTTTGTTTTTTTTTCCCTCAGAGTCCAGATGAGTGTTGCAACACTGCTCCTCAATGAACAAGCAAGTGCTCACTAGAGAAAGGATTCCCAGTCAGATTAGTGTTGCAGCACTCAGTAAATGAACTGTTCACTGGCAGTGATTTAAAAGTGTACATGAGTGTGTGTGTGTGTGTGTGTGTGTGTGTGTGTGTGTGTGTGTGTGTGTGTGTGTGTGTGTGTATAAGTGAAATGCCACAATTAGGGGCACTTGTCTAGTTAAGTGACTTACTCAGGGTCATGCAGAATCAAACCCTGTACTTTGGCTATGGGAACAAGGAGGCTTAATCCTTCATGTCAACTGCTAGACTTCCTTTAACATCATTCTTTTAATCCTCAGTAATTTACCACAATGTCAGTCTTAGAGTTTCATAGCTATATGGTGCATAAAATGCCTTATGATGCAAAACTTGTTGCTCTGTTCACTTTTTAAGTAATTTCTTTGAGTAAGTTGCTCTTATCTGTCTGCACTGTTGCGGAATATCTCTGATTTTTGCCTCATAGTTATTCCATTCCCTTTCCATGAGGAAGTTACGTAACCAGACAGTGCTTTGGGGCAACTGAAAATTTAGGCTAGGCTTCTCAATAGTCCTGTGAACTGCAAATCCAGTACATACCCATGAACCAAAGTAGTTATGGTGTAAAGGAAGGAAACTGATTGTACTAAACAGGAGCACCATCATATGAGACGTTTTTTGAATGTGATTCTTGGTTTCTTTGTTCTGTTGAATGCTGACAGTGTGTTTATTACTTAGCTGTGAGTAAATCTCACAGCATGAAGTCTATGACTTTAATATTAACATTTTAACTATGAATACTTTTTTATTTAGCTTGCTTTTTGCAGACCCACGTGTGTGAATAAGGCTATGACCTGTTAAACAGCAGCTTCCAGTAGTACATGGTTTGACTCCCTCAACCTTCATTGTCTTCTATGGAACTCTGCCAAGTTAGTTCACCAGATAGGCCTCCTGCGCTGCTTTTGAAAAGGGCTATTTATGTCCTGTGGGTTTATCCAAGGCTGCTAGCAAATGCGTTATGTTTGTCTTTTGAATTCCTGCACCCTTCACAGGGCTATTTATGTCCTATGGGTTTATCTAAGGCTGCTAGCAAATGCGTTATGTTTGTCTTTTGAATTCCTGCACCCTTCACATAGATTATAATTAATACTTCACTATATGCTATTTGGATAGTATACAGTTCAGCAAGCTCCTACCTGGTGCCATGCAGAGTTCTACAGCAGCAGAGAGACAAAAGAGAGACTTTGGAGTGACTAAGTATCATTTTTCTGCATTTTTATTGCTGCATTTAGCTAATTCCGCCTAAAGTGCTGATTTTTCTAGAGTTTCTGTGATTTAAAAAGCTTGTTTCAGCTACATATTGTACCCGTGGTGGTGGTGCTGCGGTAGCGTTGTTGCCTCACAGTAAGACGCTGTCCGGTTCGATTCTCAGCTAGAGCGTCTTCTGCGTGGAGACATGCGTGAATGGGCGTACTTCCTTGAAGGTTGTGCGTCAGGCCTGGCAAGCCGGTACGTAAAAATCAACTGCCAATCATTAGCGGACTGGAGTTCCACTGTGGTGACCCCTAACCGGGAAAAGCCGAAAGACACAAACAAACAAATTGTACTTATTTTACTGCCTGTACCAAAGTCATTTTTGTGTTTAAATTATGTGTTTAACTGTTGTAGCCTACACACTCAAGTGTGATAGCCATTTCTGTACATTTAAAGTGTTTTTTTGATTGCATCTGCTTTATTTTCTGAAAAAAAAAATACTTGTTTTCCAGCCTTTCTAAGCTAGTATTGTCCATTTTCAGCTTAGTGCTGAATTCAGGGCTGTGTTACAAGTTTCTGCGTTTGCCCATACCTTACTTGGATAGAAGGAAGTTTCTCTGTTCACTGTGAGAGAGGGAGCTTTGAGCAACCTATCTGTTCCCTGGAGGAGTTATTTCAGCCCAGAAATTAGTAGTTTATTGGCCATTTTGGGCTAATTTCTAGCTCTTTAATTTCCCTGCTGTAAAACCCATATTTGCGAGGTTTTCGCTCTAGTATACAGCTCAGCAAGCTCCTGCCTCGTGCCCTGCAGAGTTCTACAGCAGCAGAGAGACTTTGGAGTGATTAAGTGTCATTTTCTGCATTTTCTTTCTGCCTTTAGCTAATTCCACCTAAAATACAAAAGAAAGTTACATCTATACATTGTTATAAAAATATTTATTTCTTTTGCTTTTCAGCCACATCTGAGGCCATAAGGCACAAAACACAGTTTAAAAAAAATAAGAATGATGACACAGTATCAGTGATATAGGAGAGGACTGCATCTCTGCACTGTTATAAAAAATTTGCAGTGCCATGATAATAGAATAACAGATACTGTATATATACACACATACACGGGCACAAAGGCAAACACATATTTGCTTGCAGTACAGTAAGTTTACCGACCACTGGCTTCAAGAGTCATACGATTCATTCTCAGTTATGCTATGCTCTTAAAACAATAGTACACAAGTCACGTTTACTGTGTGTGGTATCTTCTTTTCATAAAGTTTGCACCCCCTTAATGTAAATTCAATTTATATATGTAGTTATTGAATCTTTGTATATATTTTGTTATGTTTATATTGGAAGTATAAAAAGGGTCTTGTTTCCTTCCAAGGAAGGCAGTTCCTTATTTGATGCTGAATGTCTAATTGGCTTGTATGGATTAAGGGGAGTCACTGTCTCCTAAGTGTACATAAGGGATGCATGATTATTTTAGCTGGAATGATTATGTATTAGCTTTTACATGTGGAAGATCTATGGCAGCAATAGGGAAAGGTATTTCATCTGTCTGTGCACAGTCTTCATCACATGGCATGGAAGCTGATTTTTTGAGTACTAATAGAGATATATTCATTCCAAGTTGTACACATTCTGTAATAGAACTATTAAAAAAAACACTTGTCTAAGTGAAAGCAGTTTTTTTGCAGTCAAGATCATGGTCTCGTTTCCAAGATGGCTGCACATTGATCAGCAGCTTAACTTCAGCTCTCCTATTGAGAAAAAAAGGTCAGGAATTCTGTCATTTTTACTAAATTCAGTTACTAGCTAGTAAGGACACTGCCTGGATGGCAGCAAAGAAGAAACTAACAAAGACTAAAATAAAATCAAATAGAAAAGGTAAAAAAAAAACTGAAAAACTGACTGGGATAAGTCCTGGAGCCATTCCTCAAAATGCAGTTCAAACTCTACCTCTGGTGCAATGGCTTCCAGTAATCTAGAGGGAAAAATAAGTCAAATGTGCTTAGAGTTAATTAAAATAAATGAAACACTGAAGGAGTAAGTATATCAACTCAAATAACAAAAGGCTGGAATAGGTACTAGAAATATTTCGGAAATTTTATGAAAATATGCATAAAGCAGGTAAATATGGAAATCAACAAAAGGTATAAATGAAAATGTTTATGGGAGAATTAAATATGCCAAGATCAGACATAGATGAAGTTCAATTACTAACAAGATAGGAGGAAATGAGATAAAAATGGTGATGTATAACCAAGCTACAGGAACTCCCCAGTAATAGATGATATTCCTGTGGAAGTCTGGAAGCTAGGAGGGAAGAAACTGATAAAGATCTGGAAGGATTTGTTTAACAGTATTTTAAAAAGAGAAGAAGCACCAACATCCTGGAAAAAGCGGTGGTGGCTGAAATGCCTAAAGATGGTAAAGACCTATCAGATCCAGCTTCATACAGGCCCATTTAAATTCTAAACCATGATTATAAGTGTTTATGTCTGTAATGGCTAGAATAATGGCAAAGTTGATGCCAAAATTGATAGATATGGATCAGTGTGGTTTTGTGGAAGGGAAGTAAACATTTGACAACATTAACAAAATAATCATGATCCAGAGGGAAGCAGAATGTAAGAAAATACCACTGTTGTTGGTGTGCCTTGATGAAGAGAAAGCATTCATCAGTGTACACTGGGATTTTATGAGTAGAGCAATGGAAGCATTTACATTCCATGATAAAATGATAAGGTTGATTAGCTGGATATATGAGGGATCAGATGTGAAAATTAAAGTAGGTGGGTTCTTCTCCGATAAGTTCTGTTTTACTGATTCTTATTCTTTTAATAGGAACGCTGCTCTTTCCATGGAATACTTTTGACATTTTATCAATTAATAAAGAGTTGAAGGATTTTATCTGGGAGTGGAAGACAGCAGGAGTCAAGTTTGATAAGCTGATCCTTCTATAATTGAACAAGGTGGTGTGGGATTACTTGATTTGAAGGGATATTTCAGAGCTACATAGTTATAGCTGCTATGCTAGACCAAGCAGAAGGCTATAATTTAAAATGGAAAGAGATGCTGATGAAATGGGTGAGGCCCAAGAAACAAGGAGAGACTGGGATGTGGGATGCAGATTCTCAAGGAGAATAACAATAACCATACAGAATATTGTATGCATAAAGTAGCAGAAAGTTTTCTAAGAACTAGGCCAACATGGGAAAGGAGAATGGAGTTTCTGCTGGTAGGGATGACTGTAATTAGGGATACTAGACAATAGGCAAGAGGAGCCAGGAATTTACTGGAGAAAACTAGCAAAGGAACCAAGATACTGAGAGCAAATAATTAGAGAGGGGAAATGTAGTAGAATGGGAAAAGGCCCAGAATTTGTTTGGACTGCAGGTTAGAGATTGCCTTCCCTTTTAAAGACTGGTATCAGAGTATAAGCAAAGAGAAAGGGGGATTCTAAGCCAAAGACCAGCACTGATAGAGTTTTTGGTAGAATCTAGAACAGAAGCTGCTGTTAAATGGGATAATTAGTAGACCGTATAAAATATTGCATGACAATTATAAGAATCAATCAGAGGAGGTGAGAAGGGTTTGGGAAGAGAGAAGCAATTCACAAGGAAACAATGAGAGGATGTATGTTGTTGCTGTGTCTTTCGGCTTTTCCCGGTTAGGGGTCGCCACAGAGGAACTCCGGTCCACTAATGATTGGTAGTTGATTTTTACGTGCCGGGTTACCAGCCCTGACGCACAGCCTTCAACGAAGGTACGCCCATTCACGCATGTCTCTATGCAGAAGACGCTCTAGCTGAGAATCAAACCAGACAGCATCTTACTGTGAGGCGACAACGCTACCGCAGCACCGCCACCGCTGGTTAATGAGAGTATGTATGTATGACTTCCAAATATGCAACGAAGTCTAGAAGATTTAGGATCTTTCCTTGGAAGTGTTTACATAGATATTTTTATACCCCAAGTAGACGCCAGAGAAAATTTCCTCAGGTAGATAGCAAATGTTGGAGGTGTGATTGAGAAGAAAGAGGTATTTGGGAACATATGTTTTGGAGGTATAATGATTTGGCAGATTTTAAAAATTCCCTGCAAACTACTCTATCAGAAATACTGAATGAACATATTGGTATAACTAAGGAAATGCTTTTTTTTCAGCTATGATACAGAATCAGAATCGTCTAGACATAGTAAGGCCTTCCTCAGTCAAATTATGGTGGCTGCCAACAAAGCAGTTACTAGAAAATGGAAATCAGAGTCTAAATTAACTGTACTACGAGTAGTGAATATAGTAGCAGAGATAAAACAACTGGAACTGGGATCTTTAGAAAATGGTAGGAGCAAAGTACATAGAAAAATGGGAATTTTGAGAGCAATCCATGCAGAATAATGTTTTGGAGGAGGAATGAGGTTTAAAAGAAGGCAGGATTTGAATGAGCTTTGTAATGTTTGACTGACAATGACTGGATAGATTATAAGTAATGTATAATGTTTGCAACTAAAAATATGTCAGTATAGTTTGTTGTTATTTATATAAATGTATGATTGCCTGTGTCATAAGTGATAATGTAGTAAAGATGTTTCTTTTTTAAAAAAGAAGAATTAAAGCTGAAAAATGGTTTTGAGGAGGAATGAGGTTTGAGAGAAGGCAGTCACTGAATAGTTTATATAACACTGCTTAGATTATATGTTATATAACAATATATGTGATGTATCTTCTTCTTCTGGCTTTTCCCGGTTAGGGGTCGCCACAGCGGATCACCTGATTGGCAGGAGAGTTTTACGGTGTCGAGTTGCCAGCCTGGCGCCCAACCTTCCACAGAAAGCACACACACACGCACTCACACCTAGGGCTAGTTTAGAGTGTCCAATCCACCTACAGCATGTCTTTGGGATGTGGGAGGAAACAGGAGCACCCGGAGGAAACCCACACAACCACAGGGAGGACATGCAAACTCCGCACAGAAGGCAGCCCAGCCAAGGATCGAACCAGAGAACCTTTTGCTGTGAGGCGACAATGCTAACCACTGCACCACTGTGGCTGCCCCAATATATGTGACTGTCAAAGGAAAAAACTTCAAAGACCAATTCACGTTAGGTTCTAGTATGGCACCCTTTATTAACTTGCAGCAAGGAGACAAAGCATGCTGGCAGAATGATTTGTCTGAACATTAATTATTAGTATGGCATTTTTATGCAGTTCTTTCCATGTTACACAGAAATGTTACTTCTATTGCTGACGTAGTGAGACACAGCTTTCTGTATTGTTCTACAGAAAATGTTACTAGACTAATTGCTGACTAGTTGAGAATAACTGCTGATTTACAAAACATTTGAGAAAAACAACCTGGCCTTGGGGGTTATTTTAGCCCACCACAAACTTTCAATTCTTCAATTGTGCAGTTCTAATATATGTGTTACATTTTGTCTAGATTCAAGGTACATTTCTAGCATAGGTACAAGTAATGCTGACTACGGTTTATACTTTCAAGCATCCATTGTGCTCCTTATCAAAACTTCTAACAGCTGTGTACTTTCTCATGGCATAAGCAGAAAAACAATAACTCTTTGTTAAGTCTCATGACACTAGTAGAAATGAAACACTTCTTGTTATTTGCTGACATTAGCAGAAACTAGAATGCTTCTTGTTAAGTTTCTAATAGCTGTGCAGATTCATGCAGTGTGAACAAAATAAATGTATTAACCCTTTTAAACCACAAATGCTAAATGCATATTACTAATACATATTTTTCTAACATTTCCCCCATTTTAATACTTTTATTCTACTTTCAAAATAAGCATAAGCAGTTTTTTTTCCCCTAACCTCTTCCTACTCAGGATTTGCAGTTAAGAAAGTCATTCAGTTTAAACTTATGAAAGCATTTTCATTTTTTCAACAATTCTTCAAGTTCAGCACCTTGGTATAAGGTTTCTGAAACTGACATGTCTATAAAGACCTTAATCAGTCTTTTCATGCAGGGGATGCAGCAGCACACATATACCACTAGCAGGATCATTCCTACACAGATGGCAATCAGGATGTTCATTACAATACTGCCCCACCCCCCAAACAATCTCTGGAAAAAGTCCGTCAATGGATTTGGTCCTGGCTTGGTCATAGCCGACACCTACTGAATTACCTCAAGGTGATTGTCTATCTCGTGTTTGTGGTCAGGAATATACGAACAGCACTCCTCCTGGATTAAAGCGCAAGTACCTCGTCTCGCCGCTAGGGTGAAGTCAAGAGCCATGTGGTTTTGAAACACTACAGTTCTCATGGCAGTCATTTTATCAGTCACCAATTCTAGAGCGGAAAAGGTTGCATTGCTCATTATTTTGAGAAGTTTAGACAGTTTTCTCAGTTCCCAGATTGATTTCGTTACTCCATATGCTGGCAATACACCTGCCCATGAGATGATGGTATCACCCAAGTCTATATGTGACAGTCCATTTTTCCGTAGGTTCACAACATGATGGTTTTTCCAGCCCACATTGTTTTGCCTCACTGGGTTGACAGGTTTCTTGATTTCTCGTCGAACATTCCGAATTTTCCCCTGAGGTAAAACTGCTGTGTGTCATATGGCCGGAACCAGGTACCCCAAATAACAACTGCCGGACCAATTCTCAGGTAACCACTTATATGCTTTCCTACCACATACAAAGTAGCAATCTTCTACTTTGGTAGTAACTTTACTATGTCCTGGCTCTGGATGAAACATTTTTTTGTCAACTATAATCAGTTGTTTATAGAGGTCAGCATTATGTTTTACTTCATCAGTTGTCCTATGCATCACTTCAAAAAATGAATCATAGCTTGTGTTGCAATAGGAACCTGTGTTGTCAATTTTATTGTAGCATCTATAGGGAACAGTCACATTGCAATTGCTCCAACCCACCTGAACTGTATCATTTCTGTAAAAACACAGAGTCCCCTTCTGTCGAACAGACAAGTGCAATGCTACTTTATCTTGTGATGTGACATCTGATGTATCATAGACTAAGTTTTCCCAGGTCTTGTTGGCTCCTAGGGGGACTGAAGTTAACAATAACCCCCGTATGCTGTTGGCAAAGCTGTGCAAATCCAGCAATTCGAAACATTGAAGGTCTCAGCATACACATATTTGATTGCCTGGTAAGTGTTGAAGTTTGGGTGCCACTCTACGTGCAACTCTCCATGCTTATTCAGTTCAGTTTGTGTGGCTGGGAAAAGGAATGGCCACAATAAAAACATTATTGTCACTAGTACAGTCAACAGGATGATTATGCAGTACTTCTGAGGAAACTGTTGTTCTGCATTCCTGTTTTCTCCGACTCTTCCGAGTAGGTACATCTGGATCTTACTGGATCCTGTCATCTTTATTTCAGACATGTGTTCTTACTCTCTGCCCTAATAGGACCTTCAGCACTGATGGTTTCTTCACTGGGGTTGAGACGGATCAGTCCTATTGATCTGACCCCCCCTTTGTAGCCAGACTTTGTGCTGAGAGTCCCGATGGAGAGGTAAGATTTTTGTCCAGTTCAAAGTTTTTAACTAGTTTGCAGTGCGTCAGGTGGATCCACGAAGCTTGCTCTGCTATCTTGACTGCAGTGGGTGTCGAAAGAAGCACCTGGTATGGACCTTCCCACCTTGGTGATGACCAATTCTTCTTCTTTATATTCTTCACCCACACCCACTCCCCGGAGATCACTGCCACTTCCGATGTTTCGGTTTGTTCTTTATCTGAAACGGAATTTGACTGCAACAAATGTTTAGAATTCATGACTTTCTTCATATACTCAGCTAGTGTAAAATCAGCTTCCTGGTCTGAGGACATGAGAGGTTTCCACTGGGGTGTATAATAAGCCCTTCCAAATAGTTTTTCAAAAAGAGTCAATCCTTTTGCAGTCGGAACAGTTCTCATGCTCAACAGTGCCAGGGGCAAACAATACAGCCAATTCTTTCCTGTCTCAGCTATTAACTTTCTTAATTTGTTTTTCAGTATACCATTATGTTTCCTCCACTAGCCCTGCAGATTGCGGATGGTATGCACAATGATTTTTTAAAGAAATACCAAAATGCTTACTTAACTGTTGTATGGTTTGGTTTACAAAGTGTGTACCATTGTCACTGTAGATCCTTTCCGGAATGCCGAATCTAGGGATGATTTCTTTGACAAGTACTTTTGCTACTGTGGCTGCGTCTGGATTTTAGGTTCATAGGTTCATAGGTTGGTACTAGGCTATCCGCCCTAGGGCCTATACAAGCCTAGCCATAACAATTCCCTGGCTATTTCTTCCCACACTATTTACTTCCCTGGACCCCTGTCTAGCAGGGCGACTGACGTGATCCCCGGGGTGAATTTCCTTTCTCCCATCCAATCGTCAAGGTTCCTTTTGAAGAGGACCAAAGAGGCACTCTGCTTGACATGTATGGGCAATCTCTTCCAGAGTCTGGGGAGTCTCTGGGTCAGGAACCTATCCCTCCAGTATGTTTTGTTTATTGTGATGACAAGGTTTAGATCCCTGGAGTGTGTGGCTCTGTGGTATTGGGATTTCTTTAAGTGTAGCATGTCCAACAGCTCTGGGTTTGACATGGCCTTGTATGTTAAGCAAAGATCGCCTCTGAGTAGACGATATGGGACAGAGTATAGCTGGAGTTTTTTAAGGCCGTCAGCGTAGGGCATCCGCTTTAGGCCTGTGATTCTTTTAGTGAGGTATTTCTGTGGCCTTTCCAGTTGTTGCAGATGTCTTGAGAGGTAAATACCAAACGGGGCATTGTATTCTATAATGGTTCTAATGAGGGATGAGTACAGTGGGACAATGACCTCCTTTTTTCTGGATGAAAAGCCCTTAGTGATGAGGTGTGCCAGATAGAAGGATTTCCTGACTGTTGTGGCGATGTGGTTATCGAAAGTGAGACCACTGTCCTCTTGTGTCCCTAAGTCTCTTATCAAACTTTCGGTGTTTAGTGTACTGCCAACTATATGGTAATTCATGGATACATGTTTTTTCCCATAGGGGATAACTATACATTTCTTGGCATTGAGCTTGAGCCCATGGCTCTGGTACCAAGCATCTGTTTCTGTAAGGCCCTTTTGTAGAGTATCCACATCATTTGGGGATTCAATAATGGCTCTCAGTTTGCAGTCATCTGCAAACTTTGTTATCCAGAGTCCCTTAGTGTTGGCCTGTACTTCAGAGAAGTAGATGCCAAACAAGAGCAGTCCCAGGACTGAACCCTGAGGTACTCCACTTGTCACTTGTCTGGAGCTGGATTTGGAGTCGGCTACTTTTACAGTGTGGGTTCTATCAATAAGCCAGTTAGCAACCCATTGGGTGACGTAGGGATTAATGCCCAACTTAGTAAGTTTATCTATGATTCCAGAGTGGGGGATGGTGTCAAAGGCCTTGGCAAGGTCTAGATAGGCTGTGTGGACCATCTTACCCTTGTCCATGGCTCTGGAGACTGATTCGAAGAAGTCAATCAAGTTCAGGAGACAAGATTATTTTTGGTTGGAAAGGCTTCCACCCATCTGGAAAACATATCTACAATGATAAGACAATACTTCTTATTTTCACATTTGTTCAATTCTATGAAATCCATACAGATAGTGTGAAACAGATATGGTAGTGTAGGGAAACTCCCTTGCTTGGGCTTTAACGCCCCTTGTGCATGATGTTTGTTGCAAATTTGACACATCAAACAGATTTTTTAGAGTAGTTTGTAAATCCGTACGTTGTGAACACCTGGTTCACCAGCTGTACCATCCCCCCTGTTGAGACATGGCACTGCCCATGGCTCAACAAAGCTGCATATCTAAACAAATTAGATGGTAGTATCGGGTTCCCTTCTTTAGAGATGTACAGCCCCTTTTTGAGAATTGCTTCTCGTTTCACCCATCTTTGTTTTTCAGCTTGCGTAGTGAGTGTCTGCATTGTTTTTAACATTTCTAAGTCTAAAATCTCAGAGGGTTGTAGTTCCTCATTTAAAAGAAATACTTCTGTAGCTGCTTGTTTTGCAGCTGTATCAGCTCTTGCATTACCTTTTGAAATCCTATCTTGTTGCTTGGTGTGAGCTGTGCATTTACAAATGGCTATTTTCTGAGGTAACTGAATAGATTCTAAAAGATCTAAAATAAACTGTGCATGATTTATAGGTTTGCCAGTAGATGTTATCATTCCTCAGTTTTTCCACTATTGTGCAAAAACATGTACAGTAGAAAAAGCGTACTGGCTGTCAGTAAAATTGTTTACACATTTACCCTTTGCTAAGGTACATGCCCGTGTCAAGGCAATCAATTCTGCTGCCTGTGCAGATAAGTTGTGTGGTAAAGGTTTTGCTTCTATAATCTCAGTGTCAGAAACTACTGCATATCCTACTAGGTTCTGTCCTCAAGGACCCCTTTTGCACGAACCATCCATGTAGTATGTTACCTTGGCATCAACCAAGGGGACAGCCTTGAGATCTTTTCTAGGTAGTGTATTTTGCTCAATTACCTGCAGGCAGCGGTGTGCCATCTGCAGGGGTCGGGAGCAGAGTAGAAGGGTTCAAAGTCGTGCATCGCTCAATTGTCATGTGAGGTTGGCTCAACAATATAGTCATACAGGAAAGATGCCTAGCAGGGGAAAGATATGCCACCTTTTCTTGTAGTAAAATAATGGAGACTGCATGAGGCACTCTCAAAGTGAGAGGGTGGAATAAGACTACTGAGGCTGAAGCCTGTACTGCAATTGCAGCTGCAACTACTGCTTGTACACAGTGGGGTAAGGACTATGCCACTGGGTCTAGTGATGAATAGTAAGCAATGGGGCATTGCTTATCCCCATGCTGTTGTGTTAACACTGATGTCATATAACCTTGCTTACAATCTACAGTTTGGAAAAAATGTTTATGGTAGTTTGGTAATCCTAGAACTAATGAGGATGCTATTAACTGCTTCAGTTTGCAGAAAGCAGATTCTGCTTCTGGTGTCCATTGTAACAAATCTTGTGCTGCCATAGGCTTCTTATATATGAGGTCAGTCAGAGGTGCAGATTCCAAAGCATAGTTTGGAATCCAGCTCCGGCAGAAATTAGTTGTACCCGGGAAGGACGTCATTTCCTTCTTGGTAATGGGTTTTGGTGCTTGCAAAATTGCTACTTTTCTGTCCTCATCTAATGTTCTACCTTCCTTGGATATTATATATCCCAGGTATTTGACTTGTTTTTTCCAAAGCTGCAGTTTATTTTTATTTACCGTATGTCCTTCAGCGGCTAAGAATCGTAATAGTGCTATGGTATCTTCTCTACAATCTTGCTGGGTGGGGGCTGCCAGCAAGATGTCGTCAACATAAGTAAAATCTGACTGCCTCTTGGTGGGGTGAATCCCACCAAGTTGCTTGCCATTTCTTGTGAGAATATTGTTGGACTTTCACAATACCCCTGTGGTAGTCGCGTATATGTATACCTTTTCCTCTGAAATGTGAATGCAAACCAATGCTGGCTGTCAGGGTGTATCGGTATTGAAAAGAACACATTGCTGATGTCTACCACAGAAAAATACTTCTGTTGAGGTTTTAAATCATTCAACAGGGTGTGTGGGTCTGGCACCGTAGGTGCCCTTGGTATTACTACATCATTTACAGCTTGTAAATCTTGGACCATACGCCATTCTCCATTTGCTTTTTTAACTGGAAATAAGGGTGTATTACATGGTGGATAGAGAGATTCTACCAGTATTCCCCCTTTAAGTAAAGCTGCTACAATAGGCTTTATTCCTGCCTCTGCATATTTTCTTGAGGGATACTGTCTTTTCTGTGGTCTAAATGCTGACTTTGGCATGATAGTTACTGGTCCTGCTGTACGAATAAGTCCTACATCTGACTTTCCTGTTGACCAGAGAGTTTCTGGTATATCTTGTAAGGCATTCTTTTCCTCCTTTAATAGGAGTGCTAATCAGCTGTCCTTGCTAGACTGCAAGTGCAAGTCTGGGTGGGTCTGAGTTATCCAATTCAACTTCTGTATTTGTATTCCCTGTTCTGACAGTTCTAATTCTGTCTGTTTCTCCCATCTCGTGACTCTTTCTCCTAGGTCTGCCCATTCTATATTTTTGTTCTTGGTTAAGCTAACGTGGTAATCGATTAGATTTATAAAGTGTAACGAACTCCTGGGGCAATGAACAGCTGGCTACACTGTTCCCTTCTGTGTCCCAGTACATGTTACGTAATATCAATCTGTTTGCATGATTTTTAAGCAATTCTTGCTCATATTCCTTGTCAGGCCCTGGTGTGTTACAATAATACAGGGTGCAGTGCAACAGGTGTTGCTTATCAATGTCAAGGGAGGGGAACTTGCTGATGGCTACATTCATTAATTCTTTGGTCACAGTCCCTGGACCAGTCGTAACCAAGTCCTGGCTGTACCAATAAAACATTTCACCCTCCGATTGCACTGCAAAGGTATCAATTTGTCGCTGTGCTTCCATACCCTGCATGGTTGGGACTACTGCTATACCAAATAGTTGCATGAAGTCTCTGCCCAAGAGGTTTACTGGGCATTTTGCAGAAACAATAATTTTGTTTTTCTGAGTCAATCTTGAAACTGGATCAGTTATTGCAATATTACAGGAGAGGGGCTCCCGATACAGCTGTCCATTAGCTGCTTTTACCAGTATGTAATCAGGTGACTCCGTGTTTTCTGGCAGTTTGGAGGGATGTATCAGGGTTCATGATGCCCCTGAATCACACAAGAATTTGACTTCCCTCCCTTCTACCAAGAGTGTAACTTCTGGTTTCATGTCTGCTAAATAGAGCTCCAAGCTCAATAAAGCTAGGTCTAATATTTCATTTTCTTCATTATCACTAACTTCTTGCACTTCCTCTAGCTCTTCTGTCACATCCTCTACTCCCTCTATCACATTCTCATTTATCCTTTCTTCGCTATCCCCTTCTAGTGATTCCTGACTACCATATAGTCAGTCCTCACCTTCCTTGTCTTCCATGGTTGCCTTCTTGCTTTTCCTGCAATCCTTTGCCAAGTGTCCCTTTTTACCGCATTTAAAACATTAACCCCTTTTCTTTCGCCCTTTAAGTCCTCTGATCGTTGATCAGATTGTTTGTTTCCCTGTGCATTTTTCTTGCCCTTTTTTCCGGACTGTACTACATAAAATTCTGCTCCATCTTCTACAGAAAATACTTGAGCTTTCTTTTTCTTTTTGCTATTAAAATGCCTTTCGGCATGCCTAGCATATTCAAGTAATGACTGTAACCTGCTTATACGATGGTCTACCATGTGTTTTGTAATAAAACTGCTTATAGGTGCAATACTGCCCTTTAAAAATGCATTCTTTAACTGCTGTTCATATAGGGAATCTTGTGTTTGATCTTCAGGAACCTGCATTCCACAGTGGTTATTAAAACATTCTAATAGTCTGGCATAATACCGGTCAATAGTTTCACCTTCTTGTTGGATGCATTGATTAATGCAAGTCCAGTCTGCCCTAGGCTTCCATTTTTCAGAGATGCGGTCTGTAAGACCTTTTACTCTGTTGTCTAATTCTGCGCTGCTATGTGGGAGGGGTCTTTGTGCAGCGTCACGGGGATTCCAGTTGCCACTAATCATGTGCCAATCTGGCCCCACAATTTGTCTAACTACTTTTTCTACCTCTTCTCCATTTAAATCCAAAAAGAAACGATGGCAGAATAGCACAAAAACAAAGTTTAATTCACGAAGTAAAATCCACAAGATAAAATCCAATATACCTGAAAACTAACCTAATGTTTAAAACCTTTCCTTTTTAAATACATAATGAATTCCTCTCTATTATATTTTTCAGGTATACAGAATAGTTTAAGAATATTGTAGTTCAAACACATTTTAAACTGATAACTTTTAATTGGATTGCTTAATTGAAGCAGCTTACTAATTGCTAAGAGTATTTAAATGAAGCAGTGTGTTGTAACCATTAGTCTGAAGAAATCTCCCTTTGGAGATGAAAGTGCTCACTTGTGGTTCTATAACAGCGTAATTACAGCGTGCTTTCGTGTGTTTTATTGGATTTTATCTTGTGGATTTTACTTTGTGAATTAAACTTCGTTTTTGTGCTATTCTGCCATCATTTCTTTTTGGATTTGTGCTTTGTTTTGAAGCGTGCTGCTTTGCTCATCACTGTCTTCTCCATTTAAGTTATAACTCGGCCTCATTCCTTGCAAATCTTCTGAGAATTTTCTAAAATTAACTTTTGGATTGGGAATTCCCTCAGTGGCTTTCCGGATATCTTCCGTAGTCCAAGGTCTATACACTAAAATAGTTGGGTCCTGATTGTCCTGACCTGCCTGAGGGTTGGGTACTTCTATAAGTGGGCATATTTCTTCTTCACTCATAGATCATGAATTCTTAACCATTTGATATAACTCAATGCCTTTATTTGAGTTACCTGTCCTTGTTTGAGACCTGGTCCCAATGGAATCTCTAATATACGTTTTTATTTTCATAATGCCTCTTTCTTCAGTGACCACAGGATATCGTGGGGGTGGACTAACCTGTTCTCTTGCTTCATATTCTGGTAATGGAGGCAGAAGTGCTGTTGCTATTACTAAGTTATTGTCTTCCTTGTCTAAAAACATTGTTTTTGAATTTTTGTTCTTTTGTTCCCTACAGTTTACTTCCTCAATCCACCTGTGTGCCTGAGGAATTCCTAATTTGCGTTGCTTTTTTACCCGACCTTTGGAATCGGTTTTGAGCTCTTTGACAAGTTTGATAAGTGAGGATTTTTCTAATTTTCTGTCGAATTCATATTTATTAACCCATTTTGAATAATATTTAATATTGTCGGCACGCTGCAACTGCATGTGTTTTGCGTCTTCTGTTAACGGCGGATTTTGGGGTCTTTTTGTGCAGTTATTACCCATTTTGTTCTACCCTTTTGATCGTTTCGTAAATTCTCTTATTTTTAACGTGGTACCACAGATTTTGTTATAGTCTCTTCAGAATGACTGCCTACTTTATTTATTTATTTCAGTTTGATTACCAGGGAGGTCCACTGGGCTTTGGAGCCCGTTTTCAGTGGAGGCCCGGGGAGAAAAGCTCCACAAAAACAACAAACAATATTGATTACAAATGAGTTCAGTCAAAAATATAACAATAGATGAAACAGGATTTTAAAAACAGCCTACAATAGAAAAGTCTAATGGCAATATAGTAAAATTAACATTTTTAGTTAGGTTTCAGCACAGAAAGAAAAAAAAATGAAGTAAAATATTTTAGGTTAGAGAAAGCAGGAAGTAATAACTTGAGCTAGGAAAATAGGAGAGAAAAGGAGAAAAAGAAGGCCAGCCTAGGGTGACTTAGCAGTTGATTCATCAAGTAAGAAATATAAAAGTGGCCTATATAGCTAGTATTTAGGAGAGACAAAAGAGAGTTTAGTAGAGAATGGAAGTTAGTCTGGGGAGAAGGAGGAGGATGGTTTGAAAGGAGAAGGTTGAAGAGTGCAGTTGCAAATTCTATTTTGATAGAAGTGGGAATGAAGTAATGTTTTGAAGTTGTTTAGGTTATGGCAGGATCTAACAGAGGTGGGTAGGGCATTCCATTTTTTAGCAAGGGTGAAGGATAAAAGCATTTGGCCAGCTGGGCGCTTGGGTTTTTGTACATTGATCAAGTTTTGATGAGAAGATCTAAGGGATCTAGGAGGGCTATAGGGTAAAAGAATGTTGGAAAGAGCAGGACAGCTAGTTGGATGGAACAGTAGTTTATGGGCTATCGTGAGTTGGAAAAAGGTCAGTTGATTGGGGAGTTCAAGCCAGTTTAGAGAGTGGAGGGGAGAGCAGTGATGAGTGATGGACTTGGCATTAGTAGCAAATTTGGATATTTTCTTATAGCATTGTTCCAATTTGGAGGAGAGACAGGATGATAGATTAGTGAGCAGAGGAGCGCCATAAAGTAGAGAGGGAAGGAGATAAGTGGAGGCGAGGGTTAGCCTAGTGGAAAGAGACAGAAAGTGGTTATTTCTGTACAATAAGCCCAGTTTTATGTGTGTTTATTTGATGTTTTTCTGGATATGATGATTGAATTTCAGCTGGTCATCAATTAATATACCAAGAAGTTTGGTGGAGGTTACTATTTCGATAGTGGAGTTGGAAAGGCTGGTAATATGAAATGAGTTTTTGTCTAGTGGTGAGGATTTGGAGGGTGGGAAGAGGAGGATCTTAGTTTTGTTGGCATTAAGGGAGAGGTGATTTTGGAACATCCAGTTTTTGGTGGTAGAAAATGCAGTTTGAGTTAGGGCTTGGAGTTCAGTTTGATTAGTGGTATGGCAGATGAGGGTGGAATCATCAGCGTATTGAACAATTGTGGTGTTGGGGATGGCTTTATGGAAGTCATTAATAAAGATATTGAATAGTAATGGGCCAAGAATGGAGCCTTGAGGTACACTGGTAGTTGAAGGAAGGAAGGTAGATGTAGCTAGGCCCCATTTCACAGCTTGGGATCTGTTTGAGAGGTAGCTAGTGAACCAGGAAAGAGCCTTTTGGCTAAGGTTAAGGTTGGAGAGATGGTTTAGAAGGAGGAAGTGGGAGATGGTGTCAAAAGCTTTAGATAGATCTAGTAGAACAGTTGAGACTACATTACCAGAGTCACGAGCAGAGTTCACAGAATGAAGGAAAGAGAGAAGGGCAGTGGTGGTACTGTGTCCAGGGCGAAAGCCGTGTTGGGTGGGGGAGAGTAGTTGATGTTCAGTAAGGAAAGGCAGGAGTTGGAGGTGTATACACTTCTCGAGGATTTTGGAAATAAGGGAGAGGATAGCAATGGGACAAAAATTAGAGACATTATAGTTCTTACCACCTTTGTGAAGTGGATGAATGAAAGCAGAACGCCAGAGTTTGGGTACATAGGATTCAAGCAGAGATCTGTTTATTAGGATGCTGACAGGTATGGCAATGGAGTCAGAAGCTATCTTTAGGAAGGAGGAAGGGAGGTTATCAGGAGCATTTGAGCAAGGTTTGAGTTTATAGAAAAGTTTCCTTATTAGGTAGGTAGGAACAGGTTTGAGTTCAAAAATGGGGGGTGGCAAGGGAGAGTAAGATTAATGTGGGTGGGAGGGTTGTTATTAAAAGTCTTGGTTAGGTCAGCAATGGAAGAAGTGAAGAAGGAATTGAAAAGTGAGGCAATTTCAGGGTCAGATTTGCTGGTATCAGGGCAGGGGTTGTTTTTAGTACCAGGTGTAAGGAGGGAGTTAATGGAGTTCCAGAATTGTTTTGGATTTCTGGTATGGTTTTCTTCTAATTTTATGTAGTAGTTCTTTTTATCTCTAATGACTAGTTTTTTGGCCAGGTTTCTCAGTTGTTTAAACTGAAGGTAAATATCAGGCAGTTTGTGTTTGAGGTAAGCTTTCCAGGTTTTGTCTCTTTGGTGCATAATCTTTTTTGTGTCTTTTGAGAGCCAAGGGGTGGGTTTAGATTTAATTCTTTTTCTTCTCATAGGAGCTTGGGAGTTAAGGATATTTAAGAATGTAGAATTAAAATATTCAACAGCTTCGTCTAGTGGCAGTGTTTTTAGGGGGCTCCAATTAGTTAGCCTAAGGGAGCTAGAGAAATAGTCTTGGTTAAAGTTGGTTAGGTTGCGTGTTTGAATAAAATGATGAGAGTGAGGAGAAGTGGTAGTGGCTTGAATAGAGAAGGCGGGGAGGTGGTTTCCTAAATGGTCAGGAATTACACCAGATTAAGTGATTTTGTTAGGATGGGACACAAGTATCCAGTCAAGTATGGTGCCAGGGGGGTTGTTTTTATTAGGTCTGGTAACGGAGTTAGTAAGTTGAGTGAAGTTGAATAGATTGATGGTAAGGGAGGAATTAGGATTATTGATATTGCCCTAGTCAATGTTTACATCTCCCAGAATAAAGGTTTCTAATTTAATGTTAGAGGATGACCAGGCGAGGATATCTTCCAAAGTATTTACATTATTACCAGGAGGAATATAGAGGGAAATAATGCAGATGCTTTTGTGGATGTTCATTTGTAGTATGCCGATGACTGGTTCTACATTATTGAAAGATGGGATGGAGTTAGGGTATGGGGTTATAGTGAGGAGGTTAGAGTAGATTAAGGCAACTCCTCCTCCTCTTTTATTAATGCGGTCAGATCGGAGGGAATGAAATCCAGGAGGAAGGAATTCAGAGTCTTTGATGTGAAGTTTAAGCCAGGTTTCAGAGATGGCTAGTATGTCTGGAGAGTTTTGGGTGAGCCAAGCATGAAAGAGTGTGATTTTATTTTTTAAGCTTTGGGCGTTAAAGGTGAGGAATTTGAGATTTTTATTAATGTGTATATTATTGGAGGTAGGCAGATTTTTTGGAGAGAAGTTTGTAGGGGGATTTGTGGAAGAGAAGGTAGGACCTGGATTGGGGTGAATATCACCAGCTAAATGAAGGAGAGTATAATGGGGGGTAAGTTTATTTGGTTTGTAGTTTGCTAGATAATAATGGTAGGGATTTACTTTAAATCTATGGGTGTTATAAGGGACTGGAAGTAATTTTATTTTGAAGAGAAGTAGAGGGTGGGAAGTGATTAAAGAGGGTGAGATATTGTGGAAGTGGGATGTGGGTTGGTTTTGGGGTGGAAGAGGAGAAGAGAACACATGAAAGGTAGTGAAGGAGGTTAATTGGTATAGCAATGATAGAAGTAAGATGAGAGTGGAGAAGAGAAGGACCTTTGTTGGCAGGCTATGCATGATAGTAGGAGAGAATGAGAGATAAGGGAGGATAAGGTAAGTGAGAGTAAAAGTGATTAGGGGTGTGTTGGAGGAAAGTGGGAGGGGAATAATGTGAAGTCTGATTGGTCAAAAGATAAGGGAGGGACAAAGGAGAGGAGTAATGCGATTGGGAGGAAAAGGGGGGAGGGACTCAGTGAAGGTATAAGTTTAGAGGTACTGGGGGTGGGTGAGAATTGGGGGCAGGGTAGGGGAGCGGAGTGAGCCCACAGGGCGAACAGAGCGGGAAGAGCAAAGAAGGTGGGAATGGCCAGAAATAATCAGTGATCTGCTAGAAGGAGAGCTACAACGGGGGGGGGCAGGTAAGAGGGTTATAACCTTTAGAAGCTTAATTTCCTAAGGTTTGATGGTGAAGGAAAGCTACTCTATGTTATTTGTTTTATAAAGATAGAATAAGAGTATGAATTTGTGATATATAAAAAGTACACAGAGTGGAGAGATGAAACTACAACAGTCTTAGGGAGGGGACGGACAGTGTCTAGAATAAGTGTATCTAAGTAGTGGGATGAAATTATGAAATTACGGCTATTCTTGGTAAGGGCAGAGTATGAAAAGAAGGGAGAAAAGGGATGGAATTACAGCAAGCTAGGTGAGGGCAGGGACACTGTCTGGGAAGAGTTGGTTTGAGGGGAATTAAGAGGGAGGTTCTTTTGCAGGACTTATGAATAGGAGGGTGTTGCCACCTAGTGGGAAAAGAGGGAGGTGCACTAGAGGAGAAAAGGTACAGCTAAGAAGGACGGGATGTGGAGATAGGATAGAGGTGGAAAAAAAACAAACAAGGATGGAGTTGGGGGGCCAGTGCATTGACCAAAGGTAGGCTGCACTCATGTGTGCCAGGTAGGGTGAAGCCTGAGTAAGTTAGATACTACTATTAAAACATGTGAAACAGATAACATACACTGAGTTTCTTTGGGGAGAATAGGTCGCAGTAAACCTATATGATATGGAGCAGACTGTCCACCGCTGACTTCTCTTTTGATGGCCAGGATATTCAGATTGGCAGTGAAGAAGGGGAAAAATAAACTCCTAGGGGAGAGGACTGAGTTTCTTTGGGGTGAATAGGTCGCAGTAAACTTATATGATATCGAGCAGACTATCCACCGCTGACTTCTCTTTTGATGGCCAGGATATTCAGATTGGCAGTGAAGAAGGGGAAAAATAAACTCCTAGGGGAGAGGACTGAGTTTCTTTGGGGAGAATAGGTTGCAGTAAACTTATATGATATCAAGCAGACTGTCCACTGCTGACTTCTCTTTTGATGGCCAGGATATTCAGATTGGCAGTGAAGAAGGGGAAAATAAACTCCTAGGGGAGAGGACTGAGTTTCTTTGGGGAGAATAGATCACAGTAAACTTATATGATATTAGGCAAACTGTCCACCGCTGACTTCTCTTTTGATGGCCAGGATATTCAGATTGGCAGTGAAGAAGGGGAAAAATAAACTCCTAGGGGAGAGGCGGGAACGAGAGCAGCAGCCTAGATGCAGGGCCAAATGCACGGAGGACGCGGACTTCCCAGATTAAAAAAAAAAATCTTATTCTGTTTCTCCTGATCTATGACAAGACAGTAATCTTTTCTGTCCCTGACCTGTAAGCAAAAATACAGTCTTGACAAAAACAATACAAATCTGGTCCCTGATCTAAAACAGAAAACAGAGAAAAGTAGATTCACCTTACCTGAGCCTACATGATTGATCACCTGATTCGCGGAGACCCGTCCTTCAGTCGCAGATCAGAAAGTGGCTGGATTCTTTTGAACAACAATTCAGTCGGAGGGCTTTTCAAATAAGAAGAACCGATTTGTTTTTTTCCCTGTACGGTTTCAACCACCTGGCCCGTCTGATCCGAGGTGAAGAGAGGGTTCTGGTCCGAAGGACCAATCTGTCAAAGGAAAAAACTTCAAAGACCAATTCACGTAAGGTTCAAGTATGGCACCCTTTATTAACTTGCAGCAAGGAGACAAAGCATGCAGGCAGAATGATTTGTCTGAACATTAATAATTAGTATGGCATTTTTATACTGTTCTTTCCATGTTACACAGAAATGTTACTTCTATTGCTGACGTAGTTAGACACAGCTTTCTGTATTGTTCTACAGAAAATGTTACTAGACTAATTGCTGACTAGTTGAGAATAACTGCTGATTTACAAAACATTTGAGAAAAACAACCTGGCCTTGGGGCTTATTTTAGCCCACCACATACTTTCAATTCTTCAGTTGTGCAGTTCTAATATATGTGTTACATTTTGCCTAGATTCAAGGTACATTTCTAGCTTAGGTACAAGTAATGGTAAATCTTTGTGTGCTAATGAAGTATGTTTTACACCATTTGCAACTGATAGTCAAATTTTCCCACTTTTCACCTCTGGTTGCAGATGTGCTGTTTAAAGAGAAGCAGTGGTGGCTCGTGCTATAGGACTGCAGCCCCCCCCCACCTGTAAAAGAAAAAGAAATTGCCCCTGTCCCCCCACCACCTGTAAATAAAAAAAAATCCACGAGTCAGTCTCGGAACTCCACGCATGCGTGCTTAGTTCCTGACTGCTGTGTTAGGCAGTCCTGAACGCCAAGCACGCATGCATGCTAGTTCCTGAACTCCAGACTGCTCTGTTAGGTAGTCCGGATAGGGAAGAAAGGGAACTCCGCCCTGCCAGCCCAGAAGTCTGTGCAGTGACGACCGCACAGACCGGAAGAACACCGGACTGCATCGCCCGCAGGCTGGAGGCGTCAGCCAACTCACGTTTCGCGCGGGGACAGCAGAACAGCCTGCGCGGGCTGCTGCTATGTAGTATGGAGGACAGTTGATCGCTTCAGGCCGCTACGGAGGACCAGCTGGTGTTCAGGCTGCTGCAGAGAATGGTTTCAGGCTGCCATGGAGGATCAGAGGTAGTGTGTGTGTGTGTGTGTGTGTGTGTGTGTGTGTGTGTGTGTGTGTGTGTGTGTGTGTATTTTTGACTATACTATTAGGTATAATATGTACCACTACAAGACTGCCTTCAGATTTTTTTTTTTGACTTGGCAATATTTCACTTAACTACAGTCCACAGTCTATAGCCAGATAGGTAAGCAGATCATCAGACTATAGAACCTGCTCAACACAAAGCTGAGGAGCAAAAACTCAGTCTTAAAGTAAAAAAAAAAAAAAGAACAAAAGAGGTTTTCTGTTCCAAAACTGTTGCAAACAGCTTGCTACTAATCTACCAAGCAGCTTGTTTCACCACTTGCCCAAAAACAGAGAGGTCTCCTGTGCTTCAGATGTGATTGCAATAAATTCAGTACTGCACTACATCAAAACCTGACCCTGACGATCATTCCCATTGACCATTTGCACTCAGGGATCTGCCCCTTCACCCCACCCTAGTTATGGCTCTGCTGAACAGTTAATGGCATCCTGTTTGCACTGTTGGATTGTGTAGACATAAAGTGAATGAAAAAGCATTCTGAAGGCATCTACTTAGAGACCCCTCTATAAGAGACTATAATGCGTTGTATTTGTGTGTGTGTGTGTGTGTGTGTGTGTGTGTGTGTGTGTGTGTGTGTGTGTGTGTGTGTGTCTGTGTGTGTGTGTCTGTGTCTCTGCATCTAAAACAAAGGATGAAAAAGTATTTTTTGGGTATAGTTATTTTGTCTTTCCCATCATTGTTTTTATGTGTGTGTGTGTGTGTGTGTGTGCAATGCCGCAGTTGCTACATGGTGGTGGGTAGAGAATAAGGCTTGAACCCTGTACCTTGGGCCCAAGTGGCAAGAGCCTGAATTCCCTACCCACCACCATTTGTAAAACATTTGCAGATTTTTGCCTCATATTTGTTCTGTTCCTCATAAAATATGTGGTTTCTGTATTTTTGTTTCGTAATACAGCCAGTGGTGCAGTGGTAGCATTGCTGCCTGATAGCTACAAGTTGTCTGGTTTGATTCTTGGTTGGGTTGCCTTCTTTGTGGAGTCTGCATGTCCTCCCTGTGTTTGTGTGGGTTGGCTCTGGTCTCCTTGATGGATATTTGTCCCTATTTTTTGGACTGTATTCCTCCATTATTGGCTTCATCCAGGTTTTTTGTGCCAAGGTTGAGCGCTATGGTGATAACTGAACTCACTGAATATGTTTGGGAGCTGTATTCCCCCATTATTGGCTTTGTTCAGGTGTTTTGTGCTAAGATGTTGACAGCTATGGTGAGAACTGAATTCACTAAATGGTAGCCATTTAAGTTTCAGTCTTCCTTTCTTTCATAAAACAGATGATTTGGCATAGTGGTATGTTGCTCTGACTGTTTTGCACTGGGTCCTGGGTTCAATACTTGGCAGTATTTTATTCTAACAACTTTCCAACATTATACAAGCAATGTTTAAAATGTGTCAGTTTTTTGGTCTTTTGCCCCCTCCCCTAAATTTTGGCTTTTTCCAGATTTCTTGTGCAGCAAAGTTCAGAGATACAGCTGAGTGTCAAGTAGATTTTACAAGAAGCTGAGAGCTGCAGGGGAACAAAAGTTTAGTGCTGCTTATGCCAAGTCTGCTTGGATTGTTAATAGCACAATAGGTAGTGTACTCCCACCGTAGGTAGATGTATTGCTGATACTGTACTGTATTGTAATGGGGGTGGATGCTGGAGTCCTTTTTGGTGAAGATACCTAGTAACTATGAACCTGTTATCAGTTTGCATCCATTCCCTATTGCAATATTACTAGCTTATTGTTTTTTTTAATGCAGCTTAGGCAACTTATTCCTCAAGGGCAACAGGCACTTTATTTGTAAATGAAACAATGACATATAAAGTTGTTAGCTAGCAGCAACCTCTTCATTAGTTACAGATTGCTTTAATGTGGAATTATTTAGATGACTTTTACTTCTTCAGAGATTGTGCATATTTACTGATACTGGTGGACTGTAGATGTTTGAGTAGACTTTTATGATAGAAATGTTCTGAATTGGGCGGTTTTGTCATTATTGGTGCATGCATTTTGTTTCATTGTTTACTGGAAAAATGTTCTGAATTGGGCAATTTTGTCATTATTGGTGCATGCATTTTGTTTCATTGTTTACTGGAAAAATGTTCAAAACAAATATGCCCTCTAACAACTGTACTATATTGTACAAGGAATGTAATTTAATACAATCAGGAAGGTGTATCAAAGACCACATGTATGTTTCGTGTGCAAGGGACCTATGATTTGAAAACAGCTCAAAGTTAATCTTTATCTGCCACTGGCAAAATGTATTTTCTTTGAATGTGGGTTTCAATGGTGTTTCAATGAATGTGAGTTTCAAGGGCAGAGAAGTTTTAATGCTGTCTGTTTTCATTGTGAGATTGCATTGCTTTATTTAGCAGATGTCTTAGTGTTTGTGCTGTAAAATGCAAAATAAAACTTTCAAACGAAGTCCAAATCATCGTAGAAGTAAAGCAGTATGCACATTAGTGTTTATGGTAAATGGGGTGAAATAGCCAAGTAATGGTTCATTGGAATGGCTGCATGGGGGAGGCTCCATTCTACCATGATTTTGTGAGGGGGAAGTGCGGCAAACTCAAAGACAGCCCCGGCTGAATTATACCTCTCAACTGCCCAGATTTTTACAGAATGAATAGATTTTTGCTTCTTACATTTGGTTTGTTCCTAATAAAATGTTTGGTTTTCTGGCAAATAATTTAGGAATTAAGTCACTAAATACTGACAGACACTGAGTTTCAGACTTCATAACCTTCAGAAAAAATGCATGCTAAAGCAAGACCTATTATTCTATCAATTGTCTCAGTTTATACAACAATTTATAGTACTGTTTATATGTTCCCCCAGTATATTTGGCCTTGTCCATATTCCTGCATTAACAGATTGAGAGGTACGTGCAAATAAATTGCTTTATAGAATTAGGCATATCCAAACCTCTCAACTGTCCCCGATTTTGGCTCAAAATGTTGCTCTTCCCCTAATAATCCCACCGCAAAATGGAAATTTTGGAAGAAAACGTGGAGGGCTTACAATTAAGAAATAACTGTAATAATCAGAGTTATAGATTACTTTTATTTCAGAAATGCATGTAGATTATTTTATTTTGTCAGCTGCTCAAGTTAGTAGTACTAATATTAAAAAAGTGTCCCTTCTTTGACAGGTTCCCAGCTGTATTGTGTGGCTATTTTATATTTTTGCATCACATTTATGGTCCATTTTTCATAAAACTGTGTTTTTTTGGCAAATTCATGGCAAATCATTAAAGACTGAAGTTAGAAAATAGTGACAGACATTCGAGTTTCAGATTTCATACTCTTCAGAAAATTCATACTAATGGAAGACCTACTATTCTATTATCTTTCTAAGTTTATAAGAGCAATATTTAAAATTTTTCCTTATTTTTGGGCCTTTGTCCCCCTTCTATTTATGCTTTTGTCCAGATTTCTTGCTCTGAGGTTGAGAAGTATGACAAATGTGTCAGGCCATCACCGTCAGCCAGACATATTTCAAATTGTGACATATTTGTACCCCACTCCGCCCCCCCCCCCGTAGTTACTCTGGATGTGTCCAAGCAAGGCAAGGAGCAGTTATGCAGTGTAAGTATGCAGAGTATCCCACCATCCAAGGTAGACACAAGTACTACAGTGGCTTTTCATCTGTCCTTGATTTTGCAGAATGTGCTGGTTTTCTGTCATATTTTTTATACTGTTGATTTATGCTTCTTATTCAGAAAATGCATATTGCTGCAGTGCCTGTTACTCTTACTCTGTGTTTAAGTAGCAATGCTTTAATGACCATCAGTTAAGCTTGTTTGAGATTGTAAGATGCAAATAAGCTGTAATAAGCATACTGTTAAAGAATTATCAGCATTGGAAACCTTTTTGTTGTTGTCATGCAGAGAATATTTACATAACTAGGTAACGTATAAGCCGTAGGTATTGAAATGCATATGACAGTATTTGTAATAAAGGACAGGATTAAGTATTTTCAGAAGCTCATTACATTTGTTTGTGACTTGAAGTCGTCTTTGCAGGCTTTACCTGTAAACTAAACAGAATGCCAATTTATCATGTGTGGTCCATACCTGTGCAATAATCCTTTAAGCAATTTATCTTGAGCTTGCTTCTTGTTTGCTGTTCATTTTTTACTTTGATCATGTTTTCCCCATGAAACAAGTAGATAGTTGTTGTCAGGACAGCAGGTCTTTTTTGGATAAGAAACATTTTTACAAGTGGGGGTATCACAGGGATTGCTACTTTCAGCATTTTACTTGGTACTTTTGTCGCCTCACAGCAAAAGGTTCTCCCGTTCGATTCTCGGCTGGAGTGCCTTCTGTGTGAAGTCTGCATGTCCTCTCCATGGTCGAGTGGCGTTAAAGACATGCAGGTAGGTGCGAGTGTGAATGGGTGTGCCTATATTGAAGGTTGGGCTTCGAGCTGGCAACTCGGCAATGTAAAATCCACTGCCAATCATGAGCGGACCGGAGTTCCAGTGTGGTGACCCCTGACCGGAAAAAGCCGAAAGACACACACTTGGTACTTTTATAAAGCTGAATATAAATTATAAAAAAACACAAAACTACTGGAAAATCTTGGGATAAAAGCTCCGTGACACTAAGTCAAAAGTACAATTAGTAAAATGAAAAAAAAAACAGTTCACGGAGCTAACAGGGCAAATAAATCTTTTGTCACAGCTGCAACTGCATATAACAATCCATAGAAATGAAGTCCAATTCTGTTTCTGTATAAAAAACTGAGGTTTATTCATCGATGGTAAGCGCTTTCACTTAGGAGCTTCTTCAGAACAAGTAATCCATAAGAACAAAGGACACATGTATATATAGGCACAACCACATCAATCATTCAATTAACTAATATTAAAGCTACAGACCCAGCACAAACCTGTAACTTAAATGCGTATATGCACTTAAAATATATTTCAAAACAAAAACATAATAATATAATAATTTAATATCTAACATCGACATAGCATAGCGCAAAATGTATAAATATATAACTTACATGTTAAAACAACATACAAACCACAATGTTTATTTATTTATGTAACCTCAGAAATCAGAAGAAATGTGGCCACTAATGCTCTTAGTAAGCATATATCTGAGAATAATAGTATGCATATGTTTAAGTTTAGAGGGATAGATACAGTGACTATGGGAAATAGAGGAGGTGACATGAATAACATGTTAGAGTTGAAGGAATATAAATGGATTATCAGACTCCAGGCAGATGCTAAACCAGGTTTGAATAATGCAGTTAGTTTGAAACCTGTACTGGTAAAAAGACAAAGGGAGAACCTTTAGTTTTATAACATTTTATAGTATTTTAAAGATACTTTAATTATAATATAGAAAGGCTGTCTGAATATTTAAAACTTTTTATACCTTATATATTTTCTATACTATTTATGTTGTTTATATGTGTATATTTTATTTGTGTATATATATATATATATATATATATATATATATATATATATATATAGGTACATATCTATGAATTCTAGGTACTGTTGTTTTAAAAGTAATAATTGCTAACAAATGATGATAGGCCGGCTGTGACATGTGATTTTAAATGTGCCGTATTTAAAAGTGAAAATGAAATGTAGTATTTTACGTACTGATGAAGGGTGGTTAGCCCGAAAGTAGTGCCATCTGTGCCAGGGAGAGTAGGGCAGTGCATGTGTACATGTGCCAGCAGAGGTAGCTGGAGCTTTGTAAAGAGGTTTATGTTATTTGGCTATCACACTGATTTGTACAGACATTTGAGTTAAACATTTATTTGTAAAGTTACTTGTGTTAAAATGCATCTACAGTAGGTCCTGTTGGACAGAAAGAATGTATGCATGTATATTAGGTTGTATTGTTGTAACTGATCAAATGTGTACGTTTATCAGAGAAGTCTGGAAGGGTGGAAGGTTTGAAATTGTGTTATAGCTTTCAGATGCTGCCAGAGATCATAACAAGGCTCTGTAATCATTGTATCAGAGTCAGGTGACCAGAGGTGATGTCATCCTCTAACCAGCATCTGGTTTCTTTGGAACTCTCTCAGCAGCACTTTGGAACCAAACTGGAAAGATTTCTGGGGTCTATATTATAACTGCGAAAGTCCTTTTCAGCAAATATGTAAACATCGACACATATTGCGCGAACCGCGAATACACCGAATGCCCTAAACCGCAAAATTCAGCATCTTGAATCTTCATAGTTGGCCAACCCCACCACCCACTACATATTACCTACCCAAACAAAATAAATAAACCACATACATACACTAACCAAAACCCTACTTCTAACCCTAAAGTAAAGCTTGCATATACTACCATGTATGCACTTACCTTAACCTGCACCCTAACCCTAAGGTCAGTAACTATCTAACTATCGCACACTTACCTTAAGGAGCTATACCCAAACAAAATAAATAATCCATACGCATACACTTAACAAAACCCTACTTCTAACCCTACACTAAACCTTACATACATTACTATCTATGCACTTACCTTAACCCGCACCCTAACCCTAAGGTCCGTAACTGTCGCACACTTACCTTATGGAACTATACCGCAGAAGGGCCAACTATGACGATTCAACATGTTGGATTTCATGCTTCAGGGTGATTGGTATTTTCTCTGTTTCGATGAATACATGTCGACGTTTCCATATTCGCGTAAGTTGACCTTTGTGGTTTTAGTAGGGAACCAGATTTCTGACAGGATATATATTTTTTGGTTTAAGATATATATATCACACATCCACACAGACAAAGAAAGATGTCAGCTGGCTTTTGCTGTGGTAAGACATTAAGCACACATCAGCTTGCTTTGTTTTAGTAAGTAGTCAGGGAACAGTAATTCTTTAGTTAGTCAGGAACATTTAGAAATAGTTTAGTATTTTTCTGCATCTGTGAAAAACTATCCAACTGTATTATTTTTATATCTCTGTGGCTGAAACTCTGTTATTTATTGTATTCAGTATTCTCCTGTTTTCTGTTGTATACTTTATCATTAAATATTTTAATAAATTTCACTGTGGCTGGTCTTTTAGAGAATACATTTAACATCTTGAATTACTTATGCTTGTTTTAGTGACACTGTGCCTGCTCCTGAAAGCCTTGCTGCTTTGGTGATGCTCTAGCATTTGTGTTAGTATTAATTTTACAGAGTATAATTGGATACCCTATGTAAGAGCCTTAGGGTAGCTAACTGGTAGCAGTGTGATTACCTCAGAGTCTGGGCAGAAAGAGGCACAGCTAGTAAATTTGTGCAAGCTTTTCCTATGTGTGTAGATATTTGTGTGTGTGTGTGTGTGTGTGTGTGTGTGTGTGTGTGTGTGTGTGTGTGTGTGAAACTAAACTAAAATAAATGAAACTGTTGTGAAAATGAAACTCTGTATGTTTACCTTGTGGCTGCTGAGAGTATACACACCTTCAGTGACAACTGCCCACCGGCAATATATAAGTGTGTGTGTCGGCTACTGAGAACAGGGACACAGAGCTTCAAAGTGGTCAGTGTGGAGTATTGTGTGCATCTGGAGAGAGAGAAGGAGAGTCCAGCCCCAGGTCTGGAGCGTGCTTCCTGTGTGCTCTTAAGGGAAATTGTGCTTTGGTGCAGGGAGCTGCATCTGAAACTACTGTGTGAATCCATGTTTACTGTTAGTAACCATCCGTCACCGGAGTCATTGGTGAGGATTGAGTCTCCTTGATTGCTGGCCCAGAGTAGGGACATGTCATCACATATTTGGAGGCAGCTGGGTGGGATATTAATTGAACTTCAGTAGCCGGTGGGCAGTTGTCACTGAAGGTGTGTATACTCTCAGCAGCCACAAGGTAAACATACAGAGTTTCATTTTCACAACAGTTTTATTTATTTTTCTTAGTTTAGTTTACTCAGAGAAAGCAGGCAAGGATGTCAGCAGAGGATTATAGCAAGTTGACAAAGAATCAGTTGGCCAAGGTGTGCGAAGCCAAAAAACTGGTGCATGCCAACCTGATTAAAGAGGAAATTATTTCAGCCTTGGTCACAGCTGCAGCATGGACCAGCAACCCAGAAGACAACCAGTCTGGTGATGGGCATGTGCAGTCTTTAGAAACAGAGCAGTTCACCTTTTCCTTAGAGGACTTAAAAGTCTGTTTGTAGTTAAAGATACTTGAACTGGAGGCCAAATGACTGGAGAAGCCAATGGAATTAGAATCAGCAGAGAGATTGTGGCATTTGGAGGTCAAAGAGAATGAGAAACTGTGATGTTTGGAGGCTGAAGAAAAGGAGAAATGGCGCCAACATGAGAGGGAGATGCTGACTCTTTATCAGGGTCTTGGAGGCAATGGGGAAGGGAATAACCGATCCCCAGAAGTAATACGGGTCAGTAAATCTCTTCCATGGTTTACAGAGGGGGATTTTTGATAGCTTATTCATATATTTAAAAGAGTATGTAAACAATATAATGTTGACCAAGTGCTCTTGGTATGGTTCCTGACCTTCTTACTCCATAGTAAAGCTGTAACTGCTGTTTCTAAATTGTCTGATACTGATTGTTTAAACTATGATAAGGTAAAATAATGTTTATTGGAATAGTTTTAAGTTAACACCTTACCTGTAAACAATGGTCTAAGTCAAAATCTCCTTCTCTCCTCCTTAAATATAAAGAACTCAGAAACATCACTAAAAAACTTATTATTCAGGACAAAACATTCTGTCAAGAAGCCCAATCCACCCAGATTTCTAATCCAAAAAAATTCTGGCACACTTTGAACAGCATACTCCATCCTGTTAAACCCTCTACCCCCAACCCCTTCCATGACAAAACCCATGTTGAAACTGCCATTATTCTAAATAACTACTTTATAGACTCTATCAGAAAATTAACCCCCCAGACTGCAGTCAAAAACTACCTTTAACCCCCTCAACCACCCAGCCCCAGTCAGCCTTCTCCCTGAAACCTGTTTCCACTGCCTATATCAAATCCTTTCTGCTGAAACTGAAACCTTGCTCACCCTCTTTTGACATCCTACCCCCACAATTTATTAAACTTGCTGCTGTCTCTATAGCATATCCCATCTCAATTCTTATTAACCATTCTATCAAAGAATCCTCAGTCCCTGAGATCTGGAAATCCTTCTATATTATTCCACTTCACAAGGGAGGTAACTCCACTGAACCTACCAATTACTGATCGATAGCCATCCCTTCCCCTCTCTCAAAAATTCTTGAGAAATGCATTCATAGGCAACGCATGTCCTATTTACTTAATGAAAACCTCCTTACCCCACTCTCAGCATGGATGTAGACCTCACCACTGCACATCCACAGCCTTGCTATCTTTCACCCAGACTGTAGCAGAAGCAAGGGACAACAATAAACTCATATCATGTGTGTTCCTCGGTCCTCTCTAAAGCTTTCAACACCATCTCCCACCCTAAATCCCTCTCTAAACTATCCAAACTTAACCTCTCCACCACCACTATCCTCTGGTTCTCCAGCTATCTCAACAACCAACATCAATCTGTTAAATGGCAGACTTCCTACTCACCCTTCTTAGCTATCCAAACTGGTGCCCCCCAAGGATCCATCCTTGGCCCCTTTCTCTTTAATATTTTCACTAACAATCTTCACTCTGTCTGTAACTCATCTTCACTAATCCAATACGTGCATCATTCTACCCTTATCACCTTCTCTGACAACCCCACTGACCTGCACTTTCTCACACAGACTTCCTTTAATATCATTGAACACTGGCTAATTGACAACCAACTTATCCTTAACGCAAAGAAAACCAAAGTCCTCCTTTTCCTCCCAAAATCTTTATTCCATCTTAAAACATCTTTCAGTCTCTCTTCTCTTGACAACACCAATATCTATGCAGACACCACTACAAAACTTCTAGGAATCACTGTTGACGACCAACTGAAATTTGACCATCACATCCTACATTCCATCAAAAAAGACCAGTCAAAAACTAGGTTTGTTGTATAGACACAAAAAATTCTTAACTAACACACTGCTAGGACCTCACTTGCACAAGCCTGTTCTTCTCCGCTGCCTACTCTATGCTTCCCCTGTATTCACACACATCCAAGCAAATCTCCTAACCAAACTAGAACAGACTTACAACCAGATAGCCAGATTTGCTTGTAATCTCCCCTACAAATCACATCACTGCCTCACACTAAAAAAACTTCAGTGGCTCGAGTTCCCACAACTACTGCAACTTTCACAGCTACAAATTGCACATTCACTTTTCTACAAACCTGAAAACTGTCCCTCCCTGTCCACCCTCCTATCCCTCTACAAACGTCCACGATCTCTCCGTAGCACTGACAAACCACTACTGAACACCTACAAGTCCAACAAAACTATTGGCAGGTTACTTTATAAATGCTCCATATCTCAAACCTGGAACAAGCTCATATTTAACATATGACATATCCATTCTTCACTCCTATTCAAAAAAGAACTGAAAAAATATTTAGCCAACTCTCCCTCCTGCAGCTGTCACTACCCCACTTAATCTGCCACTACCACACCTGAACTATTCCCTTCATACATTATACATGCTTATAATCCTGTGAATCCATAGCTATACCACTGAGCACTTTTAAAAACTAAACTTTTCTTCCAACTTTGCCCCCCTGTTTTACTTGTTATTTCTCTGGCCACCCTAACTCTTTCCTCCTCATTTCCTTGTCTCCCCTCTAACTTTGCCACCTCTCATTCCACTCCACTCACTATAACTGACACAACTGCCACTCTTTGCTATTCTCTGTCTCTTCAATTATTCTTCAGTCTTCACTCCACTACACTTACTATTCTTCTGTTTTGTTCCACCAACTGTACCTCTATCACTTTGTTGTTGTACATGCACAAAATGCATACTTTTAATGATTTCTACAAAGCATTAATGTTGTTACTCACGTCTCTTTATCTTGCCCTTTTTAATGTTCCTAAACTTGCAATGTAACTTGGTATGGTTATGATATATGTGTATTACTATTTTTTGGCATCATCTTTTTTATCATGTATTTGTGGAGCTTTGCTGATACTTTTAATGATTACTTACAAGGAATTAATGTTGTTATTCGTGTCTTTTTATCTTGCCCCTTTTTATGTTTTTAAACTTGCAATGTAACTTGGTTTTGTTATGATGTATGTATATATTTTTTTGGCATCATCTTTTTTATCATGTGTTTGTGGAGCTTTTCTCCTCGGGTCCCTACTGAAAATGGGCCCCCAGCCAATTGGTCTAACCTGGTTAACAAAGGACAAATAAATAAATAACACCTGAAGCTTACAGAACATAGTTTCATGAGCATAGACGCAAGGCAGATGAAAGTGTATGTGCTTATATTGGTGAGTTAAGCACTTATTTTCATAGGTGGGTGAGTGGGTGTCAGGTCACCACTTTTGAAGGGCTGGCAGACCTATAGGTGAGAGAACACGCGCTTAGCATCTTGCCTGGGGATGTGAGAATCTGGTCAGCAGACCGGGAGTGTAACTCTGCAAGTGAGCTGGGGAGAAAAGGGGATCTCTACTTAGAAAGCAAGGCATCACTGCACAAGAAGGGGATACCCAGTGCTTCACATAGTTATAAGGGAACCCATGGTGGGCAGCCTATCCACCCCAACAGAGTTCAGCAGTAACAGGGGAAGCCACTAGTTCAGGTACACAGCCAGGCCCAAGTGTTATATGTTTTAAATGTAACCAGAGGGGCCATTTAACATACAAATGTCCACTGAGACAAGGTGGTGAACAAAAGGTAAAGAAGCCAGCAAGTGGGAATAACAGCATGCCAGTGGTAAGTTGTCTGGAGACAACAGGGGTACCAAATTATCACCTAAGTTTGTATCCTATCTTAGTGGATGGAAGACAGGTCACTGCTAAGAGAGACACAGCCTCTGACATAACCATTGTGAAGTCTGCAGTGGTTAAAGAGGAGCAGTACTTGCTTGGGTAGTCCAAACCAGTCCAATCTGAGCAGTAAAGGAAGAGCAGTTGAGGAAGCTAGATATGATAGAGATGATGTGTCTGAGATGGTTGATAGGATGCGCACTGTGGACAGATGAAGAAATGAAGACATTAGACCAGAAGCCAAAGTAGCTGCAACTACAGACAGTGTCAAATAGAACAGATTATGGTGCTCGGGCACATGTGCAGGAAAGCAAAAGACCATCTTTTGAAAAAGATTTGGGACAGACAGGAAGAAGGCAAGAGGAAATGAGGGTATTTAGCAAAGACATAGATGAATTGTGTTAGAGAAGACCTACAACAGTCAGGCATAAGTGTCAAAGTATGTAGGAGAGTGGCATTGAATAGGGAGAGATGATGACAAGTGACACAACATCCTGACCCCATGTACAAAATGGGAAAAAAGGAGCTGATAATGATGATGATGATGATGATGAGTCCTGCAGGGGGAAAAGTCCAGCTCTTGCACTGTACTTTTATTACCCCCCCCCCCCGCCTCCCTAGAATGTATGCTGGTCAGTGAGATCAGTGAAGGACCTGCTGTTCCTATTCCTCAAGTGACTGATCCAATATTTGTGCATTCCGCCCACTGTTTATTTTAGAAGGAAAAGGAGAAAACAAGTAGTAGTGCCTTGGTACAGGCGTATAGTTGGCAATGTCTGTAAACTTATTTGGGGTCCTCTAACCAACTTGTTATCAACTTCTCAGGCAAAATTATTTTAGGAACCTACTGGTTGTTGTACAAATTAATATTACTAGAACATGAAAGAGGATTGCTCATCCTAATATACAAGAATAACATACTCTGATTAGAAGTTTTATTTTTTTCTGAACTAGCACTACACACACAGAACAGGTTTTATAGCTGCAGCATAAGCTTTGGCCAGGTTTTCACCATAGACAGGCATGTGCACCCAACAAAGGATTTTTAGGAATTTGTGCAGGAGCTATAAAATTATATAAGGCCTATATTTATCAGTGCACCATATATGTATTTGTGTGTACTATATGTATTTCACCTGATCTGTGTGCTGAGAGAAATGTCAGACCTAACTGTGGGCCTCCTTTTCTTTCAATGCTCCATGTTTCTCCTCTCTCTGTCACTCTGTCCTTCTTTCTCCCTTTCCCCTTCCCCTCCCCCATCTGTTCTGTTATGTTTATGCAACAAAGCTTTAAAAAATGGTATTCCTATAAATCTGTATTCAACATCACTGTCTATGCAATGCTATGCTGTATTCACTAATAGGTATAAGCAGAAAGTACTGGACAACTAGTAGAAGGCACATATACCAACAGCAACATGTGTCTTAAGTGGTAGAAGAGCCACACAGTTTTATTATTAAGTAAATGACATTTCAAGCAAACAACAACTTGTGTGGGAAGCAATCTTTTCATCATGTTTGCATTCCCACATACAGCTATTTAGACTATGCAAGCATATATTTTTGTTTTATTCCTGTAGACACCAAAAATAAAAGGAAAATAAATAGTGGTAGCAACAGAACCATGTAAATTCTCTGTATTTAGTTATTAAAAAACAAAAAATAGTTGGATAAAACATGTGCATATGACCACACATAATAAGCTGTTGTGGTTTACAAGTAAAACACACAAAATGAAACACCACTCCCCCCAAAAAAACAAAACAAAACAAAAAGAAAAAAACACTAAAACCAGCTACTGTGCTCCTGGAGACTGATGCATGAATAAAACCCAGTGCCAGATACCATGTACTTAACTACCTAGTACTTAAATAAAAAGGTGACTGCCAACTCTTACATGCCCTTACAGTGATATACCATTTAGAAACCATGTGGCCAACTTTGCACAATGATGGGCATGGTTAGGATGACTGACACTGGAATGCTTTTGGATGACAAGTGCATTTTTACATTTCAAATGGTGTTTGACAGACACACAGACACTAAAAAATAGAAACATGTGGCAGAGTTGGAATAATGGTTAATGTATTTACCTCATAAATACAAGGCACAGGGTTTCATTCTGACCTCTGATTATTGACGAGGGTTGTAATAGTGTGCAAACTGAAAACATAGTATTTACCTATGAACCTATGACTAACCTATTTAAAGTCCTACTAAAAACACCTACTACATGTTTGCTCTGTGGCACCATTGATACTCCTGTGGTAGTAATTCCCTAGCCCTCTCTTAACTTCCTTGTGTACTTAGCCAGCTAACACTCAAAGAACTGGAAAGAGCTAGCAAACTTGTTCACTTTTCCATAGCCAGCCTCCTAGCACTTATCATCCTAAGACAGTGTACTAACTGCGCCCAGTAAAGATGCACCAGTGGAGGAAATAAAGCTCAGTTCTTTACTAAAACACAGGTTTATTGTTATAAGCCACGACAAGTCAACCACAAGGCAAAACTCCAAAAACAGGTCACAAGCACTAACGCTATGTCTACACACTTGCGTTTTCGTTTGTAACACTTCTTCAGATGCAGGTGAATAATCAATAGAAAAAACACCACACTTTTATACCACTCTTGATTACAATAATTAATTAATTAAACTTTAATTAATAACCCTTAAACATTGTAATTACACTGCCATTTACTACAGAAACCTCACATACATTTTAAAATAACTCAACTATTATAAATAACGGACATACAATCAAAATTCATTGTAAACTTATATTTGTTAAACCTATTAAATTAACTTTAAAATACCTTATTTTTTTAAAAAAACCTTCATTATAAAAACTATAAATATCATTAAATAACATTAAATTACATTTTATAGTAGCGCCCTCTAGTGTTCAATAAAATATTTTTTATATTTTCTAAAATGCACTTTTTAAATCCACAGCTCTTTAGTTGCTCTTACTATCTTGAATGCAAAACAAATAGAGAATTACAACTTACAAATTTGTAATCTTACAACAATAAATATCTTAAAAGTATTTTGTATTAAATTAAATAACATAACAACAACCATTTGTGGGGCTAGATTTAACACTCATAATTTAGCTGCCCTCATTTTTAACACTGGGGCCAAGGACACTGTATTGTTTAAACCAGGTGGGTTGTATGACTCCAACTGTAGTTGCCATAACAGCTCCTTGTACTCTATAGTGTCCTCCCAAGGCCCCCCTCTCACATCTTTACTAACTACTTCTAATACAAAAAAATGAAAAACTGCTTCTACACATTTACTTTTATGTCTGTACAGGGCATTGTTGATACAACAAGTTTTTATGTCATAATTGTGTTCATAAATTCGGTTTTTTAACCTCCTTTCAGATTTGCCGACATAAAATGCATCACATTTTCTGCACATACTTAAATATACTATGCCACTCGTTTGGCAGTTTGCAAAGTGGGTACTCCTGATCAACATGTCCCTACTACTGACATAAACTGTGTCCTTAACACAAATGAAAGGGCATTGGGGACAACTTCCACATTTAAATGTACCTAGTCTCTCTTTCCTCTTTCTTTGCCCCTTCCCTTTAACCTCAAAATAATTCTTAAGATTTTTCCCTTTCCTATATGTACATTTTAAAGGGTGTTTAAATAAGCAGTCCAAGTCCGAAATTTCACCAAACTTTTGCCATTCATTTTCTATTAAATTTCTAATAAGTTTGGCCTCTCCACTATAGTCAATTACAAAATTATTCTGACCATCAAATTTGTCATTTTGACTAACTCCCATCAGTTGTTCATCCTTCCCTAAAATGGGCTGGTATTTGTCTCCCCTACCCCTCATCACTTCATCTTCAATTTCCTTAATTAGAATGTCAGGGTAGCCTCTATCTAGAAACATTTTGTGTAATCTTTCACATTCCTCCTTAAAATCCTCAGTTCTAGAGGTCATTCTGCTACCCCTGACATATTGTTCCTTAACTATGCCTTTCTTATGGTGGTGTGGGTGGGCACTATCATATGCCAGAAAGGAATTGGAATAACTATCCTTTCTAAAAACTTTAGAAAAAAACTTACCCTCATCCTTCCCTACAAAAATGTCCAAATATTTCAAACATTCTTTATTTTGAGTGTGGGTGAATGAAAGAAAGCTAATAGTACTGGATAAATATTCCAAAAAAGCTGTAAATTCAACCTCTGAGCCAACCCATAGAAGACAAATATCGTCCAGGTAACGCTTGTACAACTTCCAACAATTCTTAAACTGTGAATTAAGGACAAACTTGTGTTCCCATGTAGCCAGAATAATATTAGCATATATGGGTGCACACCGTGCACCCATAACCACCCCCTGAATCTGCTTAAAAAACTCTCCTTCATAGTGTACATAATTATTTTTAAGGACTATGTCCATTAACGTCAAAATCAGGCAAAATTCATTCTGTGAAAATTTTCCATACTTTAGCAAAGCTTCCTCAAACAGCTCCATTCCTTCCTTATAAGGGATGGACGAAAATAAGTCCACTATATCCAAGGTTATAAATGTTATATTGTCATCAAACAACTCATCCTTTAGGTTCCGCAATAAGTCCCAAGAATCTTTCACTATCCCTACCCCCTCCTTTATTATTACTTTTAATTTATTGTCTAGCCATTTGGCTATGGGGGCTGTCACAGACCCTTCTGATGATACTATAGGTCTCATCAGTGGATTTAAAACATTCTTGTGTACCTTCGGTACACCAAATATATTGGGAACTTTAGGTTTTTCCACATGCAAGAATCTATAAGTATTCACATCTATTGAACCTTCTAATAACAAATCATTCAAAACTATAAACACTTTTTTGTTTCCGATATTAATTTCATTTATAGAAGATCTCATATACCTTTCCTCATTTTCTAACACTTCTAACATTTTAGATTCATAATATACTTGGTCCATTATAACAGTACCCCCTCCTTTATCAGGTTTGAGTATTCTTATGGTAGGATCTCGGGATAACTGTTGCAACAAGTCATTTTCCTCCTTGGAAATATTAGGTCCAACCCAGTTTTTAGATAATTCCTTCCTAATTTTCTTCTCTATCATACTTTCAAAATTTTTTAATTGTTGGTTTATAAGAGGATTATATGTACTTCTTTTCCTAAGAGTATTGTTGACATTATTACTAGAATTATTACCATCGTGCCCTTGGTAAATGAGTTCAAAATTCTTCTTTCTAGTAAATAATTTTATATCTATCAGTACTTTGCTTACATCAGCTTTCTTATTGGGCACAAATTTTAACCCCTTAGTAAACAAATGGAAGAAAACCTCATTAATATCCAAGGCACTGTAATTGTATATACAATAATCATTCAATTTCCATACTACACCATCCTTAGTCATCTGGTTATCTAAAATTCCACATTCATCTCCCCTCCTACAGTTACCTACCATTCTTTGTAAGTCCTGTTCCTGTTCCAGAACTGGTAATGTTGTTTTGGACCCCCCCCCCTCCTGATAGTTTTTTTGAAAATTCTTTTGGTAGTTATTCCTTATTCTCTCAGATCTCCTAAGTTCCGGAAACTCCTGCCCATCCCCCATTTCACCTTTATCCAACCTTTCATCAAAGTTTAATTCTTCATTCATATTTGCCTGATTATAACTTGTATTGAAATTATAGTTATAATTAGAGACAGCTCGAGGTTTGGGATAGTTAGTTTTTTCTTTATATTCCACTATATCCCTCCCTAACTTCTTACATTTTCTCTCAAATACATTACCCAGACTTTTCTCAATATTTTTCAAAATTATTTTATATTTTGTCTGGTTTTCATCCACAGAAAAAAGTAAGTCCTTAGTGATAAACATGTTGAGCTCTTCTATTTTCTTATTAAGCCCCTCCATTTCCCTTGTATTTTCATTAATTATGGCTTTCAAAATCTCCAAACCACAATTGTTAAAAATAGTAAGTAATTCCTGATGGAATTCAGTTCCAACCCTAACCTTGTTAGGGTATTTACATTCCCTCAATCCTTTAGGCACTATATTTAGGTTTATACACTCATTTAAATAGGCATTCTCTAACTCCAAACTTTTAAATTTAAAAAGCATTTCATCAAACAGTTGCATGTTTTGTTTAAAAGTGCAATTAACTTCTTTTGCATTCGTTTTTTGTGCATTTTTAGAATTAAAACAATATTTAGCATTCAAAACACTGTTAAAGTCCGTTTGTATCTGTATAGTGTCGCTTTGGCAGTTACCTGCTAGTCTGTTACTGGCTACAACCTTGCTGTAACCTCTAGGACTAAAATTGTTATGTTTCGGTCTTGCTCCGTTGTTTTCATCCACACGCTGATTAGAACTTGAAGTGATATCTTCGTCCTGAATGGACCTGAAGATAGAAGGAATTCCCCTACCAAATTCAGTTCTTTCGGTCGTTGTAAACACGCCAGCCTCCACCTCACGCTCCGAAGGACTACTAGCGTTCAACCTAGGTCCCTTCCTCACCCTCCTAGGAAGCGCTTCCTGGTTGTCCGGAATCTCCGTCGATGGTCTGAGCGTAACACTGCTACCTCCTGCCATTAACTCTAAAAGCTGAGTTAATTGGTCGGAGAGTTTGTCAAGTTTATCATTAGTGGCCAATCGTGTTTCACCCTCAGTGGGTACATTCGAGCCCTCCTCCACCTCCATAACGAAACCAAAACAAGTCCAATGGAGGCTAGTACGAAAAAAAGACTCACCCAGTAAAGATGCACCAGTGGAGGAAATAAAGCTCAGTTCTTTACTAAAACACAAGTTTATTGTTATAAGCCACGACAAGTCAACCACAAGGCAAAACTCCAAAAACAGGTCACAAGCACTAACGCTATGTCTACACACTTGCATTTTCGTTTGTAACATTTCTTCAGATGCAGGTGAATAATCAATAGAAAAAACACAGGGTTTCATTCTGACCTCTGATTATTGACGAGGGTTGTAATAGTGTGCAAACTGAAAACATAGTATTTACCTATGAACCTATGACTAACATATTTAAAGTCCTACTAAAAACACCTACTACATGTTTGCTCTGTGGCACCATTGATACTCCTGTGGTAGTAATTCCCTAGCCCTCTCATAACTTCCTTGTGTACTTAGCCAGCTAACACTCAAAGAACTGGAAAGAGCTAGCAAACTTGTTCACTTTTCCATAGCCAGCCTCCTAGCACTTATCATCCTAAGACAGTGTACTAACTGCCTAATGCTCACTGATAATGAACTACTACTATTTATCACAAAAAACTCCATATGAGAGAGGTGTAAATACCTAGCTAATATGGAAGAATTCCTATCACAAACAGCAATAATATGTAGGTAGCATCACATAGTCACACCCACACCTCAGCCACTGCCACATTTTCAGAGAGTACACTAAAATGTATACTGTTGCCATTAAAAAAAATCCTTACTAAACTTCCTAGAACTTTTGAAAACAGGCCTTAGTGGAAGTCCCTCATCTCAGCTACTCCATGCACACCTACAGCAACAAATCACCAACAGTAAAACTGCTTCCAATCAGATAATAATAATGCTAAATTAGCTTGTGATAAAAATCAATTAGTGATTGGTGACTCATTTGTTAGGCATACAGGTTCCCCACTCAGAGGGCTGGACAAGGACAGACTTAACTGTCAGCTGCTTTTCAGGTGCCTGAATCACAGACATTCCAGGGGCCTTCAGTACACTTTCCTGAGACAAGAATGACTATGACCTGGTTCTGGTTTACATGGAAGTGAATGACCTGGGGTGCTAAACCCCGAGGGATGTTCAGATATGCTTGTTCATAGGCTCATATGTGTGTACTAGGCTAATGGCCCAGGAGCATTTATAAGTCTAGCCCATAGAAGTGCCATGGCATCATGCCACCCAATGTTAGTTCCCAGTGCCTCTATCTAGTACAGCCAATGGAGTGATCCCTGGGATGAACTTTCTATTTCCCAGCCACTCATCAAGATTTCTCTTGAAGAGGGCCAGTGAGGTGCTCTGCTTGACATGTATGGGAAGTCTATTCCAGAGCATGGGCAGTCTCTGGGTTATGAAACTGTCCCTCCAGTATGCTCTGTTGAGTGTGGTAATGAGGTTGAGGTCTCTGGAGCATGTGGTGTGGAGGGATTGGGATTTCTTTAGCTGTAGCATTTCTAACAGAGCTGGGTCAGACATGGCTTTGTAAGTCAAGCAGAGATCATCTCTTAGTAGACGATATAAGACAGAGAATAGCTGGAGATTGTTTAGTCTGTCCATGTAGGACATGTGGTTAAGGCCTAGGATCCTCTTCGTGAGGTACTTTTGTGGCCTTTCCAGCTGTTGCATGTATCTAATGAGGTACATGCCAAATGGGACATTATACTCGATGATTGGCCTAGTGAGGGAAGAGTAGAGAGAGATGAAGATCTCTTTCTTCCTGGATGCAAAACCCTTGGTAATGAGATGTGCCACATAGAAGGACTTTCTGACCACATTGGCAATGTGGTGGTCGAAGGAGAGGTTGCTGTCAACCTGTGTCCCCAGATCTCTTATAACACCTTCAGTGTTCAGTGGGCTCCCATTGATGTGGTAATTAGTGGGAACTGAGTTTTTCCCGAAGGGGATGACGACACATTTTTTGGAATTAAGCTTAAGGCCATGGTTTTGACACAAGTCATTGGTTTCAGAGAGGCCTTTCTGCAGGATGTCTGCATCACTTGGGGAATTAATAATGGCTCCCAGCTTGCAGTCGTCTGTGAACTTGGTCAGTCAGAGTCCCTGCATGTTGGCCTGGACTTCTGAGAAGTAGATGCCAAACAGGAGAGGACCCAGGACTGATCCCTTTGGGACTCCACTCATGACTGGTCGGCAGTCTGACTTGGAGTCTGCTACTTTCACGCTGTGGGTTCTATCTGTGAGCCAATTTGCAACCCACCTAGTGATATAGGGGTTGATGCCTAGTTTGGTGAGTTTATCAATAATTCCTGAGTGGGGAATGGTATCAAAGGCCTTGCCCAGATCAAGGTAGGCTGTATGAACTTCCTTGCCCTCATCCACAGCTCTGGTGACTGACTCAAAGAAGTCAGCCAGGTTGAGCAGGCATGATCTACCTTTCACAAAACCAAATTGCGTGGGATCTAGAGTGTGGAGATTCCCAATATCCTTGTTAATTAGGTCCATGATGATGCGCTCCACAGCTTTACATATCAGACTCGTCAGGCTAATGGGGTGATAATTCCCAGGGTCTGTGGTCTCTCTCCCTTTATGGAGAGGGATGACTGTAGCAGTGCGCCATTCTGTAGGGACAAAGCCTGAGGTTAGGCTGTGATTGAACAGGGCACACAGTTGTGGTGCCAGTTCACTTTGTAGTTCATGTAGAACACATCCAGGGATATTGTCAGGTCCTATGGAAGCTGTATTCTTGGCCTTGGACAATGCAGCTTTAACCTGTGCTGCAGTAATGCTGGGTTCCTGGCATTCCTTCAGTATTGTGATTGGTCCTTTAGGGGGGGAGAGAGGGGTGAAGCTGGCACTGAATCTGTCAGCCAGTATGTTGGCAATATCTGTTGGCTCAGTATAGGAGGTACCATTGTGTAGTAACTCAGAGCAAACCTGGGTATTGCCGTGGAGATTCTTGATATAACTATAGAAGGCTTTGTGGTTGTTTTTAGTGTCTGTCGCAATTCTACCTTCATAGCTGGCTTTAGAGGTTTTGATGAGGGATTTCAACTTTTTGTTGAGACTAATAAGGGAGTTTTTCCAATCTTGGGACTTCACCTTTTTCTGCAACAGTTTCTTCCTTTTGTTGTAGAGTTTATTAATGGTAGGGGACCACCAGATTGGCTTCCTTTTTTGGAGGAGAGCATCTTGGTTCTGTTAGGTATGGCTAGTTCCATGCATTTATGTACGTGTTCGTACATTGCATTGGTGTATGATTCGGCAGTCATGCATCTATTTTCCATTGACATTTGTGCTGTGAAGTTAGCCACCTCTGTTTTTAGGAGCCCAAAGTCAGCTTTGGAGAAGTTTTTCATGGTGGTTACCTTTGCAGGGGGTGTGGGTGAGATGTGGATTTCCATGGTGATTAGTTTGTGGTTGGATCAAACCAGGGAGGAATAGACTACTGGTGTAGAGCAACGTTTGCCCATGTTAGTAATAACCAGGTTAAGGTTGTTGCTTCCTCTAGTGGGGGTAAGAATGAGCTGGTCCAGGGCATTGGAACTGATGAATTCCAGGAAGCGTTGGGCCAGTGTATTGGTGCATGAGTAGTTTTCCCAGTTGATGAAGGGGTAGTTGAAGTCAACTAGTATGAGAGTGTTGAGTTGGACCCTAATAGTTTCCAAGGTGCTTAGGAATGTGGGACATGGTTGGAGACCTATAGCAGGCTATGACCTGAATCGCTGTCTTACCCAGTGTTAGTTGTACCTGAAGTATCTCAGATGCGTTATGTTGGGCTACTAGTCTGGAGGTGTGCATAACCTTTATGAATATGGAGACACCACCGCCTTTGGTGCTTCTGTCCATATTCTGGGGCCGAAAGGTGTGGAATGAGTTATAGCCTGGCAGTGCAGGGGTGCTTTCTGTTGCTTTAAACCAGGTCTCCGTAACAGCACAAATGTCAATGTTCTCCATTTTGAGGAGTGCTTTGAGCAAGTGCATCTTGAGATTTAGACTTCTAGTGTTGAGCACCATGACCCTCAGATTGCATTTATTTATAGATGTTATGGTGGTAATTTGGTCTTTGAAACATTGCCTAAAAAAGGCACTATAGGGGTGGCAAGAGCCTTAGCCAGTATCTGGAAACCCAGGGGTGACAGATGCAGGCCATTTCTGGCAATGCATCAAGGTCTGTCAGTCATATCATCCCAAGCAGACAGATACTGGATCCCCTTAGAATGACACCAGAAACTTAGCCAATTGTTGAAGTCAATCATTTTCTGCTTGTACTGCAGTATCATTCTGAGTGACAGTAGGATGCTGCTCAGGTCTAGGGTCATACCTGCCCGGTCCACATAATCCGAGAGCTTCTTCATGTCTCTTTTCATGTAGTCCAGGGAGGTGTGTCTCAGGTCATTCACACCCACATGGACAGTGACAGAGTCATACTTGTACTTGTTGTGGAGCGACCTGAGTGCATGTGTTATGTGTTGGATTCTGGCACCTGATAGACAGCTGAGTGTTATCTTCTCCTTATTTAACCTAGTGAGTGGAACATCAGTGTGCTTCACTATCGAGTCACCTATGATTAGTGTATTGGGCAAGCTGTTTTGCCTTAGGGGCTTAGGTTGAGGGGCACACTGAGTAGGTGAAATATGTGTCTTGTAGTTTGTGCTGTGTTGTGGTGGTCAAGTGCATTTCTGCCTTGGAGGTTTCTGCTGTTTGGGTAGATTTCTATTGAGAGCCTCCACGAAGGTGGGTGTGTGGTTTGTATTTTTATGTGAGAGCTGTGATGGAGAGTGTTCTGGAGGGCTATGTGTTGCATGTGGTGTGGTGCAGGTGCTGACCTTCTCCTCTTGATCAGCCATTCCAGTCTTGGCTTGAGAGTGCATGGCTTCCAATTTGGATATATAAGTGCATCTCTCACAAGTCTGAGTGTTGGCAGGTAAGAGGAGAGGGTGTCTGTTTACATGAGGCAGTTGCTACACTGCCTCAGAATGCCCAAGTTTACCAGGTTAATAGGAGAAAGCACAGGGAACTTAATCTTTAGACATGCTAGGAGAGATGGTCATTATTACTAAGTACTGGTGCTGTTTCCTTATATGTTACTTTTACAGGAAACATGTCACTCAAGGTGTCTGAGTCTGTAAAGAGCACTGCCAAACACTTGAGGGGAAACTAATCCATAGACCCTGACAATTTAAGGATGAAGTATTTAGGCAGATATTCTTAAGTTGGAAAGAAATCAAGCAACACTTAGTGAAAAATAAAGAATTAGCTTGTCACGAATGATGAAAAGTGAAAAATAAAGAATTAGCTTGTCAAGAATGATGAAAAGAGGGGAGTTGCATGAATGACTAATGCCTGGCTACTACTAATGCTGATCTCAGCTCAGCTTCACTCTGTTGGGATACAGTACTCCTTTGCTTCTTCTCTCACCAGAAGCAAAATGTTAGCACCAATCCCAAGAAGAGAAGCAGGCCATGGTCCGTTTGGTGATCCACATTCTTGTCCCATATGATGCAAGGGTCTGCAGGGCTTATAGCCTTTTTCTGGTAGATGCCTCGAACAGCAACCAGATCAGTCAGGTACGTTAAGCACAGAAACTCACTCTCCAACCAGAAAGAGTCAGGAATCAATGCACTCTGCTCCTACTGTCACCAGGATTAGGATATAAGTACATATTTCAAGCTGTCACCTATAAAGCAATTATTAAGCTTTCTGGTGATCAGCAGTCTCCAGGAAATAATTAACTGCACTCCTTCTCTCACCAGGAGAAAACAGAAGCACTAAGCCCAAGATGACTTCTGAGAGGCAGAATGTGGGGTCTCCAATAACTGGTGGTCTTGCAATAGATGCTTAAAGGTAAGATGAAAAAAATGTTGGAACTCTGTGTAAAGATACACACACATGCACACACATCTATTTCTATATATAAATATATATTCATACACATGTATGTGTGTATATCTATATAACTATATATGTGTCTATAAATATGTCTCTCTTCCTATATATATATATATATATATATATATATATATATATATACACACACACACACACACACACACACACACACATATGTATATATACATACATACAAGGTTTACTATAGTTTTAGTTATTGTTGAATCCCAAAATAATGCTACTAGAAGGTTGCAAGGCAAGAATGCTGATGACTACTTGTACAATCAGCTGGACTTGCCCCCCCCCTCCCCCGAAGAACCTATGTTAGCACTTGTGCCTGTGTCCATGCAGGTCAGGAGATTCAATGTTCAACTTTGTTTGATATAAGTGTGTGTGTGTGTGTGTGTGTGTGTGTGTGTGTGTGTGTGTGTGTGTGTGTGTGTGCGTGCGCGCGCGTTCTAAGTCATTTTCAGTATAACAAAGCAATTCTTATTATAGTCTACTAGATGAGACAAATAAGTCAAAATTGTATCTGTGATGAATAGATCTAAACAGAGCCATAGCTGCCTATTATGATGCCCTGTACCAAGCCTTGATCTGGTACCTCCCCTTCAACTTTTCAGTTGAGCAAAAAATGGCTTCTTGTTGATCAGGGTGGAAAAAGGTCATCTCATACCTGAGGAGCAAAGACTTTCATGTAGCAAACCGTTTGCTACAAATACTGCATCTTATGCCACAGAAAGCACTGATGCACTTCAGCCCCGATCACACATGCACTATTAGTATTCATTTCTGAATGCCAGTAGTGCACTACCAACAGATTTGCATCTCTCATTCACACCACATAACACTTTCCACCTAGGGCCACTGCCTCTTCACCCCATTCTAACTATGTCTGTGGGCATATAAATCCCACCCACTGCCAGCAATTAATGTGTGGCACATAAATATTATAGTCTTGTGGTCCTCTTTGCTGACAGTCAAATTAATATGCAATAGGTGATTAGCCTTAACAATACACAATAAGTGAACATTTCAGTCTTGCCAAGAACTGTCACACCCAAATAAGCTTTACATTGTACAGTTGCAGATCATGATTATAATCACTGGTTTCACAGAATTTCATCTACCTCAGACTGAGCCTATTGTCTTTCAATGCTATTTTACCAACAGTAACTGAAACTTGACCGTTATTATTTAGCAAACAAACACATAGGAAACATTTTGCAAAAAGAGCTAATGATATCTTACTAGTGCCAACATCTCCAAATAATGTAATACTTATTTTAATATTAAAGCACTGCAAATGTGTGAACAATATTTGAGAAGTAGAATTATCTTCAGTTTCTAATAGTTCAGTTGCATTTCCACTGGAACATACTGCAAACTCATACAATTTACATTTTTTACATTATGTACATTGTATGCATTTGAAACAACAATCACATTTTTTTATGAAAATAAAAACATTTAACTTAGCTTATTACAGCTTTTTGCATGTTTTGCTATTAGACTATTGCAAGACTCCCTATCATAATTCTGAGACTTGTAAGTGTGAGACCCAGAATTATGAAAATTCAAAACTATAGAACAGTGAATATTGAACATCACTGTTCTCCTTTAAAGTTGTTTTTGCAGAAGGCAAGACCCCTCTGCATGTCTCAGTGTGAGGGACAGGCCTCACAAACCCTGAAGTTATATATAGTATAGCAATTCCAAGATCACCATAGCTCAGAGAAAATGCATTATTATCTGAGGCACTGCAATCTCAGACATGGTGTGTGTAAAGTCAGGTTTCTGATCATTCAGTCTTGCTGTTCCAACATGTGCACTAACAATTCTTGGAATATCAAAAGGTTACCTAATTGCAAGTTTTATTCAGCCTATCACATTTCTTGTCTGAAAACAATTATGTCTGGTTTGGCTTAACACCATTTATGTACATTTCTTCCCCCTTGCAGAACTCAAGTAAGCAATTCATGAGAAGCTTTCAAAAAACTTGGTGTAAAACGTATGCCTCATGTTACACTTACACATTTCCTTGTTTTGAAAGGCTGCATGCATATTTGGTAATAAGGTAGAATCTCTTGCCATTCTTACATGACATATGTTTTCTCTGATAACACTGCCCCTTTTGACTGTCCATTGAGCCCCTGTGGCTACATGGTATTCTACTTGTTGGATACACCTTAGCTTTACTTCCTGTTTTAACAATATTTTGACACTTTTCACAAGTTTTATAGTACACTGTCGCATCTTTTATAATTCCTGACTAATAACAATTCTGCATAAATCTTCTTTTCACGTACTTTATGCCCATATGGCCAGGAAAGAGGAATATCATGGGCTATGGATAGAAGTGCTTCCTAGGAGACCCCCTGTGCCACTTCTCCCTTTAGTCTTCCACTCTCTGTACATTAACCACTTATCCCAGTGTACAGTCTCCTTCTGCCCTTAAGAGTCAGAAGGTGGTGGGGTGGTTATTATGTTGAATGTTGACTATGAAAATAGGATGCTTACACTTTTAGATGATGAGGTAACTTATGAAAAGGTTAGTAGGCATGAAGTAAATAAAGCCTACAGTAAAATTGACTGGTTAATTTATGAATATTTAATGGATGGAAGGATTGATTCCTCGGTTTATCAGTATATTTTTGTGGAATTCCCTAAAATACCATCTATTTTTGGGATTCCCAAAATTCACAAACACACTGATAATCCTCCTTTTAGACCAATAGTCTCAGCAATAGGTTCAAAGACTGAAGCTTTAGCGGCTTACATTGATTTTAAGTGTAAGAATATGTTAACGAGACTACCACACATTGTAAGAGATTCATGGCATTGTCTTGATTCCATAAGACAATTCATTAACAATGTTGACGTTAACTTTGACTTTGTGATGGCTACTGTAGATGTAATTAATCTTTTCACTGTGATTCCACATCAGGAAGGCATTGAGTTGTTTGAAGCATGCCTCAACACACATAAACAAAACAACAGTACTGAGAATCGGTTGATATCTGAGATGTTAGAATTAGTCTTGGAAAACAATTTTATATATTTTAATGGTTGTTATTTTAGACAACAAAAAGGTGTGGCTATGGGTGCAAAATGTGCCCCTATTTACGCTAATTTAGTTCTGGCTGCATGGGAATCAGAATATGTGTTTACCAGTAGTTATTGGAGTAAGATCTTATTATATTTACGTTATTTGGACGATATTTTGATCTTTTGGAGAGGTACTGAGGCACAGTTTAATGAATTTATTACATATATAGGACAAACAACAGATTTTTTAAAATTTACAAATCATATTTCTAATAATACAATTAACTTTTTGGATATTACAATTACCTTGAAAGACAACACATTTGAATCCAGTATCTACAGGAAGAAGACATACTCCAATTCATTTTTACATTTTGACAGTTGTCACCCTGTCCATCAGAAAAGAAATCTGGTAAAAGGACAGATGGTGAGGTTGTCTAGAATTGTGAGTAATGAGGACATGTTTAGACAGGAACTTGAAAAATTACAAAACATGTTTACAAGTAGAGCCTACCCGGTAGAATTTGTTCGTAATATTGGTCAGGATATTTTGATGAACAGATTGGTGTTATAGAAACCTATTTTAAGACATGGATTAACATCAAAAGATGTCTCTAAATCTAAGGTTATAGGACATGACACCTTTGCTATTCCTTTCAATGAAAAATCAGATCAAATTGTTAAAGGGGTACATGATTCATGGAACATTATCATAGAATCTAACAAAGAATTAGTTAATATTTTAGGTAATAAACCCAAGGTTACGTTCAGCAAAGGACAAAGTTTAAAAAGTATATTTGAAAATTGTATGAATTATGATTTGTTTATGAAATCTAAGATGAATAAATGTGGTGCATGCCGCATATGTAGATTCATTAATAATGGACCATCAGATGTCCAGGAGTATGTGACTGTAATTCAGTTATGGTAGTATACGTAGCTACTTGCACAGGATGTCAAGCATTCTATGTAGGGAAAACGAATAGAAAATTAAAAACAAGAATTATTGAGCACGTGAGTGATATTAGAAATCACAAGCAGACCAGTGCTCTATACAATCATAGCATTGGTTGTGCTAATTTTAAAAAATTCCTGTTTTTTGTCATCGATAGAATTGTTTATAATAAAGCACAACAAGGTGGTGACACCAAAAGCTTATTAGAAGCTAAAGAATGCCTTTGGCAACTTAGATTAAATGCAAGTAAATATCCAGGAATTAACGATCAAATATCTATTGCTAGTATACTCAAGCTTAAATCACAGTTCATTTAGGAATTTGCATAGCCACCAAATTCATTAAAATTTATCTAAATTTAATACAATTATAATTATTTTTATTAATTATAAGTTTTTAAAGAATTGGCTATTATCTGTTGTGCAAGTATATGTTTTATAATTTACAATCTATATTGAACAAGTTTTTATATTATTATATGTCACTATTTAATTAGTCTTAGTACTATACATCTCTCTTTTTTATGCAAAATTATTTAAGTCAAGTATATTTATAAATGAAGTTATTACTAATTAATTTATTTCCAATATTTATTTCAATTGAGTACTTTTATACATTTTCAAATATTTTTTACATATTTATATAATTTTACATATATATACTATAACTATTTATTTATTAATAACATAGTAGTTTTATAACAAACACGTCCATATTAATTTAAATAATATAACATTTTAATCAAACAATATTTAAACAACATTTAAATAATATTTATTTAACTTTAAATTTCCATATTTTTACAAATTATAATAACTTCTTATTTATTGTTTATTCTACGTTTCATTATGGTTCTGGTTTTTTAACATATGCTCTGTTTATATGAATAATTTAGATTTATATATTATGTACAATACTTTTAGTTCTATATGTTATGCTCTAGTTCATGTTTTATGACTTTTAAATGTTCATCTTAATCATAACTTTTACTTTAAAAGACAATGGGTTTAATCATTTCAATTAGATTATTGTATAATTAACTAATTACGTAGAATCTGTATTTAAGGGATGATGAATTTACTAAAATTTGTACTCTGATGATGCCCTAGGACGAAAGGGTGAAAGCGCTTAGTTCCATGGTGAAGATTCTGTTGGTTCTTGTATTGGTCCTGTGTTGGAATAAAGACTTTTATGCAAATATCCAACGATTCAAGGTTACTGGAATTTTTTGGTTACCTCCCTCAAGTCCCATAAGACCTCAGTTCTTTCTTATAAGTTCATATTTAAGTATTGGGCTAGCTGCCCTTGAAGGTCATTTTAAGCCTGGCCAATTTTCCTTTTGATGCTTCAGTTAACCTACCCTATTTGGTTTTAAATTGGCCTTACCCATCCCAGGGGCAGTATTTATATATTACCCCTAGTGAGAGTAACTGGGATCATACCATAGATAATTTAAGAGGACCCAGACATTGAATAAAGCATTTAGGAGCTGCCTGTGTCCATTAGCAGTACAAGGGGCAGTCCTGGGGAAAATTTTCTATTACCCATTAATGGATCCAAGTTGTGCTTGAAAAGGGCAGGTATGAGCTTTGTGTTACATGGATTGGGTGTCTGTTCAAAAGCACTGGTACCCTCTGCAAGATATACCTGTCACTCCAAACCATTCTGTTGATGTTGCACAAGAGGTTTAGATCCCTAGACTAAGTATTTCTGATGAGAGTTGACTTGCTGATGTGCAGTAGGTCCATCAGTACTAGGTGAGAGGATGCCTTGATTGCCAGACAAAGGTCACCAATAAGCAGTTTGTAGGATGCTGAATGCAGTGATGGGGCTTTGAGTTGGTCTGTGTAGGACATACTGTTTAGGCCTTGTATCCTTTAGTAAGGTATCTCTGTGGACATTCCAGTTGTATGTGTTGTATGTAATTATTATGATTATTATTTTGTTTTCTTTACTTGTGTGTGTTGTGTGTAATAATAATAATAATAATAATAATTATTATTATTATTATTTTGTTTCTTTATCCTCCACTAACTTAGATACAGACTGTTGTGAAAATCTTGCACAGTTTCAGTTTCAAGATACCTCACCACTAACATGGTGCTTCCTCCGTTAGTTTCCTCATGTGGCTTTTGTTCCCCACTCGGTCTCTGTGAACACTTGAATCATACATGCCTCATTTGTTTACACTGAAAACCATTTTCTTCAAGACCTTCACATGTATTCAAGAGAGGGGTTACCCCTTTGATCTTGAAACACTGCGGGGTACCCCTTCTTGTGCAGTTGCACCCTGCTGGCTAGTTTTTGCTAATTTTCTTAGCAGTCTGAAGCATGCATGCTGAGCAGGAACATTTGTGTACATGTACATTGAGCAGACTATTGTGTGCAAGAGATTTATTTTTTCTGTTTGGTGTGCTGTTTAAAAGTCCAGATAAAAAGATGACCCTTCTCAATATTTTTGTTTGTTTTTTTTCCTCAGAGACCAGATGAGTGTTGCAACACTGCTCCTCAATGAACAAGCAAGCACTCACTAGAGAAAGGATTCCCAGTCAGATTAGTGTTGCAACACTCAATAAATGAACTGTTCACTGGCAGTGATTTAAAAGTGTACGAGTGTGTTTGTGTGTGTGTGTGTGTGTGTGTGTGTGTGTGTGTGTGTGTGTGTGTGTGTGTGTGTGTGTGTGTGTATAAGTGAAATGCCACAATTAGGGGCATTTGTTTAGTTAAGTGACTTACTCAGGGTCATGCAGAATCAAACCCTGTACCTTGGCTATGGGAACATGGATGCTTAATCCTTCATGTCAACTGCTAGACTTCCTTTAACTTCATTCTTTTAATCCTCAGTAATTTACCACAATGTCAGTCATAGAGTTTCATAGCTATATGGTACATAAAATGCCTTATGATGCAAAACGTATTGCTCTGTTCACTTTTTAAGTAATTTCTTTAAGTAAGTTGCTCTTATCTGTCTGCACTGCTGCAGATTATCTCTGATTTTTGCCTCATACTTATTCCATTCCCTTTCCATGAGGAAGTTACGTAACCAGACAGTGCTTTGGGGCAACTGAAAATTTAGGCTAGGCTTCTAAATAGTCCTGTGGACTGCAAATCCAGTACATACCCATGAACCAAAGTAGTTATGGTATCAAGGAAGGAAATTGATTGTACTAAACAGGAGCACCATCATATGAGACATGCTCTTTGAATGTGATTATTAGTTTTTTTGTTCTAAGTGTAATAGTATGCGGAACAAGGTAAACGCCCAAAGCAAACAGCAATAGCAAATATAAATATAAGAAAACAGATTTGGGTGAAACACAGCTCAAAAAAGAGAAAGTCAAGGCGCATCTATCCAAAAACACAGTGTCAAAAGTCCATAGCCATAAACGATAGACAAATCCAAATATTAAAATCCGTAATTTATTGCATACAGGTACCAGAGTTAGCGCTTTCACCTTTCAGCTTCATCAGACTCAATAAAAGTACAAAAATGATGAGTCTTAAATACCATTGAAGGCGGGAAAATGTAGTTAATGAAAACTCATTGACAATCAATATACTTTTTCTAAAAGAGATACATACAAATAAAACAGTTCATCAACGATGGCATCAAATAGCATCATAAAATACAATCTACATGCACATGAGAATCAAAATACAAATAACAATAACATATATATAAACACACACTCATACAGAATATATAGTGAGTACAAAAATTCAAAAAATAAAAATATAAGTAAAAAACTAAAAAATAATACATGTACTCAATGTAAATACATTGTAGCTAAATTATTTAGCTCTTAGTCTCCTCATCCGTAGAAAAGGTTTCAGAGATAACTTGGCATTAAGGCCAGGAATCATGTCTGACCTAAGCTTCAAAATCCAAATATTCTCTCTATTTTCAGTATATGCCCAAATGTCACCTCCCCGACTTGTGACATTGATAGTCTCAATAATCCTAAAGCTAAATGTATGCGTGTCATCTGTGTCTATCACATGTTTAGCTAGGGCATTAATACCATTCTTAATCCTAATATTATAAAGATGTTCACGCACCCGGTCCCTTAAACATCTGTTCGTTTTGCCAATATAAAATGACGAACAGGTGTTACACGTAGCTAGATAAACAAGATCTCTAGACATACAGTCCCCTCTAGCCTTGAATAGATGGCGGGTCAAAGTGGTGGGATGCACAAATACTTGTTCACCACAAATAAAATCACAGAAGTTACATTTTCCACATTTCCTTGTTCCGTATGAGGACTCTGTGGTATCATTGATGCTAGTATTTCTATCACATAGTAACCTCTTAAGATTTTTCTTGTTCTTGTATCTAAACCGTGGACAGTCACCTACAATGCCTTTAATGTGTGGATCTACCATCAGGATGTCCCAATGTTTCCTCACCACATCCTTGATATTACCAACATCTTTAGTATAAAACACAGAAAATGCTGTAGAATTCGGTATAGATGTTGCAGTGATAGTAGGTGTAACAGAAGAGGCAGTATCCATATGGATGTCTGAAAAATATGGGGCAGCTGCTCCAGTTCTTAACTCAAAAATACCATCCTTGCCTTTTATAATATCATCAATGTTGTACCCCCGCATGACCAACCTGTTATCTAGATCAGTCAAGTCTTGGTAAAAACCAAGATCAGTGGGATTATATCTGGAGGTCCTCATACTCTGCCCCCTGACGATATTATTAAAAATAAACCCAGGGTGCATGCTATGTCGATGTAAAATAGAATTCTTATGACAGGGCTTTCTATATACTCCAGTGTTAATAGACCCATCAGATAAACGCTCAACAAAAACATCTAAAAAAGGTAACCTGAGGTAGGAGGTCTCATAACTAAACTTCAGATAATCAGTGCAGGCATTCAAATCAGATATAAAAGTTTCCAGTTGCTCTACGGACCCCTTCCATAACAGGAAGAGGTCATCTACAAAGCTTCTGTAAAAAGAAACATATTCTACAAAACATGGATGTGAAATCATGTATCTAGCTTCCCATTCAGCCATAAAAAGGTTGGCGTAGCTATTGGCACATGATGTGCCCATAGCCACGCCATCCAATTGAAGAAAAAACTGCTGTTTAAAACAAAACACATTAGTATGCAAAACAATATCCAAAAAAATCAATAACAGATGAATCCTCTCTTCACCATAACCAGAATGATTAGTAAGATGGTGCTTAATCATGTCCATACCAACAAGGTTAGGAATAACAGTGAAAAGAGAATTAACATCCATGGTGACAAACAAAAATTCTTGATTCTCAGAAAAACGATTCAAATGCTCATAGAGATCAATCAGAAATTGTTTAGTGTCTTTTAAAATACACTGATGGGCATCCACTACAGGTCTCAAATATTTTTCAATATATAGAGAGAAGGGCTCAGTTAACCACCCACCACCTGACACAATGGGTCTAAGTGGGGGGCGGATCAAATCTTTATGGATCTTTGGTAACCCTTTAATAGAAGGAACCAGGGGATGAGTCACATCAAGAAATGAAAATAAAGAGATATCTATCATACCCTTACTCAATAAATCCTCCAAAATGGAATGTGTCTTAGAACGATAACTAGCTAAAGAGTTAAAGGGAATACGTTTATAAAACTTGTTGTCACTTAACATATCCATAACAGCAGCGGAGTAGTCATGAGAGTCCATAATCACAATCCCCCCTCCCTTATCAGCTGGTCTCAGTGAAATAGAGGAATCATTCATTAATGTTTTAAGTGCTATCCTTTCAGCATGTGTTAGATTATCCTTCCTCTTATACTTAACATCCCTCATCCTATATAAATCATCCTCAACCATTCTGCTAAAAGCTCCTAATAATGGATGCAAAGGGGGGACAAACACACTAGGTTTCTTGAAACTACTGGATGGATAGATACCATCATTACTACTATTAAAAGTTAGTTTCAAAGATAGATTCCTAACAAATAATTTAAAATCACGTAATGATTCTTCTAACGTACTATAGGTGGTGGGAATAAAAGACAGTCCTTTGGATAAAACTGACTCTTCAGCAAGGGAGAGAGTTCTAGAGGAAATATTAACAACTAAGTAGTCTCTTTCCCTTGCCACATTTTCTTCAAATTCATGTTCATCGATCGGTCGACAGAGAGTTTCCTCTTCTGCCTCCCTCTGCTCTGTGATCTCAACCTCCCTTCCCTCTGATCGAATCTGATGGGAAAAGGATGAGACTTATCAAACTTCTGCACCTGTTCATTACAGTTATATGATGTTCTAGAATGAACCTCAGGCATGCTAATAGGTCTGTTAGTTTTACTTCTAACAACAGGACCCTGCATCAACGAAGTACTGGTATGCATGGAGCTATGCTCAGTGGCTGCAATAGTAACATTCCTATCAGAAGCAATGGGAGTGATGTTAGTAGCACAAGTCGCGGTATTCACTGTAGTGTTAAAACTTTCGCCATCATTAACAACACTAACACCCCCTCTATTAGTCTCTTTTATACTCTTATTAACTCCACAATTCAATTCAGTTATAGGACTATTGTTGTGGGGATCTAATTGTCCCATAAAATCAGACTTACGTATAGATGTTTGTGTCCCATTAATCTCATTCACACAGTCATTATTAACAATAATATTGTTCGTAGATACTTGGTTGTTCCGGGGCCAAGTAAAGATGTTACCCCATCGAAAATCGACAAAGTCCCTGTGTAATTTCTGTTTCTTTTGCTCAAGTAAGCGCCGCTCATAGTGACCAACAGTATCTAATAACTGATTTAGATGGCAGTCTATAGTAGAGCGAGAAAAACACGATAATAAATGTTCTTGTTTGCTCTGAATATTACGTCTAAGCTCTTCTTCCAAAGGAGCAAAATAGTCATTTAGCAACCGCATATAATTGAGGCTTACCTCAATATTAAGTTGTTGCCAACGAAACAACAACTCAGGATGGCTAGTTCCAGTCGTCGGCATTTTCAAGACCCGTAGACCTCTAGGGATGATCCGCCGTTGTATGCAAACATCGAAATGCAACCTCTGTGTCTGCATTTTCTTTAATTTAATAAAATCCGACTCCATGGCTTCCAACGCATTCCGAAGTCCTTCTTGGTCAATCGACCCAACGTCATCTTCCGGCGACCCATCCGGTTCCTGATAGAGTGCTAGTGGGTTGGAACGTTCACGTAAGCACTCCGAAAATCTATCAGCAATAGAACATCCTGAATCGATCGGATTAATGCCATTGCCAGCCAATATATTGTTGTTCAATGCAGAATCCTTAATGACATAAGGTAGTTCAATCTGTTCTGTGACAACATCAGCCATGCCCCTGTTCCAATATGAGCAGCAATCCAATAAATAAGTGTAATAGTATACGGAACAAGGTAAACGCCCAAACCAAACAGCAATAGCAAATACAAATATAAGAAAACAGATTCGGGCGAAACACAGCTCAAAAAAGAGAAAGTCAAGGCGCATCTATCCAAAAACACAGTGTCAAAAGTCCATAGCCATAAACGATAGACAAATCCAAATATTAAAATCCGTAATTTATTGCATACAGGTACCAGAGTTAGCGCTTTCACCTTTCAGCTTCATCAGACTCAATAAAAGTACAAAAATGATGAGTCTTAAATACCATTGAAGGCGGGAAAATGTAGTTAATGAAAACTCATTGACAATCAATATACTTTTTCTAAAAGAGATACATACAAATAAAACAGTTCATCAACGATGGCATCAAATAGCATCATAAAATACAATCTACATGCACATGAGAATCAAAATACAAATAACAATAACATATATATAAACACACACTCATACAGAATATATAGTGAGTACAAAAATTCAAAAAATAAAAATATAAGTAAAAAACTAAAAAATAATACATGTACTCAATGTAAATACATTGTAGCTAAATTATTTAGCTCTTAGTCTCCTCATCCGTAGAAAAGGTTTCAGAGATAACTTGGCATTAAGGCCAGGAATCATGTCTGACCTAAGCTTCAAAATCCAAATATTCTCTCTATTTTCAGTATATGCCCAAATGTCACCTCCCCGACTTGTGACATTGATAGTCTCAATAATCCTAAAGGTAAATGTATGCGTGTCATCTGTGTCTATCACATGTTTAGCTAGGGCATTAATACCATTCTTAATCCTAATATTATAAAGATGTTCACACCGGTCCCTTAAACATCTGTTCGTTTTGCCAATATAAAATGACGAACAGGTGTTACACGTAGCTAGATAAACAAGATCTCTAGACATACAGTCCTCTCTAGCCTTGAATAGATGGCGGGTCAAAGTGGTGGGATGCACAAATACTTGTTCACCACAAATAAAATCACAGAAGTTACATTTTCCACATTTCCTTGTTCCGTATGAGGACTCTGTGGTATCATTGATGCTAGTATTTCTATCACATAGTAACCTCTTAAGATTTTTCTTGTTCTTGTATCTAAACTGTGGACAGTCACCTACAATGCCTTTAATGTGTGGATCTACCATCAGGATGTCCCAGTGTTTCCTCACCACATCCTTGATATTACCAACATCTTTAGTATAAAACACAGAAAATGCTGTAGAATTCGGTATAGATGTTGCAGTGATAGTAGGTGTAACAGAAGAGGCAGTATCCATATGGATGTCTGAAAAATATGGGGTAGCTGCTCCAGTTCTTAACTCAAAAATAACATCCTTGCCTTTCATAATATCATCAGGTTACCTTTTTTAGATGTTTTTGTTGAGCGTTTATCTGATGGGTCTATTAACACTGGAGTATATAGAAAGCCCTGTCATAAGAATTCTATTTTACATCGACATAGCATGCACCCTGGGTTTATTTTTAATAATATCGTCAGGGGGCAGAGTATGAGGACTTCCAGATATAATCCCACTGATCTTGGTTTTTACCAAGACTTGACTGATCTAGATAACAGGTTGGTCATGCGGGGGTACAACATTGATGATATTATGAAAGGCAAGGATGGTATTTTTGAGTTAAGAACTGGAGCAGCTGCCCCATATTTTTCAGACATCCATATGGATACTGCCTCTTCTGTTACACCTACTATCACTGCAACATCTATACCGAATTCTACAGCATTTTCTGTGTTTTATACTAAAGATGTTGGTAATATCAAGGATGTGGTGAGGAAACATTGGGACATCCTGATGGTAGATCCACACATTAAAGGCATTGTAGGTGACTGTCCACGGTTTAGATACAAGAACAAGAAAAATCTTAAGAGGTTACTATGTGATAGAAATACTAGCATCAATGATACCACAGAGTCCTCATACGGAACAAGGAAATGTGGAAAATGTAACTTCTGTGATTTTATTTGTGGTGAACAAGTATTTGTGCATCCCACCACTTTGACCCGCCATCTATTCAAGGCTAGAGGGGACTGTATGTCTAGAGATCTTGTTTATCTAGCTACGTGTAACACCTGTTCGTCATTTTATATTGGCAAAACGAACAGATGTTTAAGGGACCGGGTGCGTGAACATCTTTATAATATTAGGATTAAGAATGGTATTAATGCCCTAGCTAAACATGTGATAGACACAGATGACACGCATACATTTAGCTTTAGGATTATTGAGACTATCAATGTCACAAGTCGGGGAGGTGACATTTGGGCATATACTGAAAATAGAGAGAATATTTGGATTTTGAAGCTTAGGTCAGACATGATTCCTGGCCTTAATGCCAAGTTATCTCTGAAACCTTTTCTACGGATGAGGAGACTAAGAGCTAAATAATTTAGCTACAATGTATTTACATTGAGTACATGTATTATTTTTTAGTTTTTTACTTATATTTTTATTTTTTGAATTTTTGTACTCACTATATATTCTGTATGAGTGTGTGTTTATATATATGTTATTGTTATTTGTATTTTGATTCTCATGTGCATGTAGATTGTATTTTATGATGCTATTTGATGCCATCGTTGATGAACTGTTTTATTTGTATGTATCTCTTTTAGAAAAAGTATATTGATTGCCAATGAGTTTTCATTAACTACATTTTCCCGCCTTCAATGGTATTTAAGACTCATCATTTTTGTACTTTTATTGAGTCTGATGAAGCTGAAAGGTGAAAGCGCTAACTCTGGTACCTGTATGCAATAAATTACGGATTTTAATATTTGGATTTGTCTATCGTTTATGGCTATGGACTTTTGACACTGTGTTTTTGGATAGATGCGCCTTGACTTTCTCTTTTTTGAGCTGTGTTTCGCCCGAATCTGTTTTCTTATATTTATAGTTTTTTTGTTCTGTTGAATGCTGACAGTGTGTTTATTACTTAGCTGTGAGTAAATCTCACAGCATGAAGTCTATGACTTTAATATTAACATTTTAACTATGAATACTTTTTTATTTAGCTTGCTTTTTGCAGACCCACATGTGTGAATAAGGCTCTGACCTGTAAAAGATTAGCTTCCAGTAGTACATGGATTGACTCCCTCAACCTTCATTTCTTCTATGGGACTCTGCCAAGTTAGTTCACCAAGTAGGTCTCCTGGGCTGCTCTTGAAAAGGGATATTTGTGTCCTGTGGGTTATCCAAGGCTGCTAGCAAATTCGTTACGTTTGTCGTTTGAATTCCTGCACCCTTCACATAGATGCTAATTAATACTTCACTGTGTGCTATTTGGATAGTATACAGCTCAGCAAGCTCCTGCCTGGTGCACTGCAGAGTTCTACAGCAACAGAGAGACAAAAGAGAGACTTTGGAGTGATTAAGTATAATTTTTCTGCATTTTTCTTCTGCCTTTAACTAATTCTGCCTAAAATGCCGATTTTCTAGAGTTTCTGTGATTTAAAAAGCTTGTTTCAGCTACATATTGTACTTATTTTACTGCCAGCACTTTAGCAAAGTTGTTTTTATGTTTAAATTACCTGTTTAACTGTTGTAGCCTACACACTCAAGTGTGATAGCCATTTATGTGCATTTAAAGTGTTTTTTTTTTATTGTATCTGCTTTATTTTCTGAAAAAATACTTGTTTTCCAGCCTTTCTAAGCTAGTATAGTCCAGTCTTCAGCTTAGTGTTGAATTCAGGGCTGTATTACAGGTTTCTGTGTTTGCCCATACCTTACTTGAATAGAAGGAAGTTTCTCTGTTCACTGTGAGAGAGGGAGCTTTGAGCAACCTATCTGTCCCTGGAGGAGTGGTTTCAGCCCAGAAAGTAATAGTTTATTGGCCATTTTGGGCTAATTTCTATCTCTTTCATTTCCCTGCTGTAAAACCCACATTTGCAAGGTTTTTGCACTAGTATACAGCTCAGCAAGCTCCTGCCTGGTGCCCTGCAGAGTTCTACAGCAGCAGAGTGAAAAAAGAGAGACTTTGGAGTGATTAAGTATCATTTTTCTGCATTTTCTTGCTACCTTTAGCTAATTCTGCCTAAAACACTGGTTTTCTAGAGTTTCTGTGAAAAAGTAGACAGAACACAATGGAATGAAATAGATACTGGATAGTATTAGATGTTAAAAATTTGTATACGAATATTGTACAGGAATTGGGTATTAAAGCTTTAATGTTTCATCTAGGTGATACACCACTGACTTATTATATAATTGATTTAATACAGTTCTGTCTTCAAAATAATTTTTTTGAATTTAACGATATTTTATGCCAACAAATAAAGGGAACAGCAATGGGAGCAGTGTTTGCTCCTACATATGCAAATTTGTTTATGGGTCACTTTGAAATAGAATTTCTATATAGGATGTGCTTTTTTAGAAATTTTGTGATAAAGTACTATCGTTACATAGATGATTTGATTTTTCTATGTGAAGGGGGTAGTTCCAGTGTACATAAATTTATCCAGGATTTAGATTGCAATAATTTTGGTATAAAGTTTGATGGAGCTCAGTGGGGAGATAAAGTAACATTTTTAGATGTGAATTTGGAAGTAAAAAATAATGAAGTGGTGACATCAGTCCATTATAAATTTGAGGGGGTTAATAACTTTATACATGGGACTAGTTGTCATCCACCACACTTAATATCAGCACTTCCCTATAATGAATTATTGCGTATTTCAAGATTGACCAGTGATAGGCAACATAAAGAATTAGAAATTGAACAAATTTGTAGTAAATTTATAAAAAGAGGCTATAGTATAGAAGATGTAGAACAAGCTAAGAAGAATTTGAGTTTAAAAAATCAAAGTAATAAGCAAGTAAAGTATTGTGGTAGATCAGATAAAAATATACGTAATAAACAAGTGGAAAAGATATTTTTTGTGACCACTTATGGAGTATATACAGAGGAATTAGTTAAAATAATTATGTTCTATTGGAAATATTTGACACAAGATCCGATTTTAGGAGAATTGATACCTCAAAGACCTATGGTGTCATACAAGCATGGAAAAAGTATTAAGGATATGTTAGTACATGCTTATTTTATTTTTCCTGCTGTAAGATTAACTAAATGTATATCTGATTGTGGTTTTAAAGCATGTGGACACTGCAGTATATGTAATCAAACAGTGAATTTTTTTGATCATATAAATGGAAAGAAATTTAGTGTGAATGACAGTTACAGTTGTAATACAGAAGGCATTGTTTATGTACTTAAATGTGAGTGTAATTTATTTTATATAGGAGAATCTAAAAGAAGTTTCCGTGTTAGATTTTTAGAACATCTGAGAAATATTAAAAATGGAAAGGTGGAAAGCCCATTAGGCTTACACTTTAAAAAGTATCATAACAGTGATGGAAATAAATTAGTAGGTACAATTTTAGAAAAAGTGTATTGTGAAAAAGGCATATGCCTTAAGAATAAATTACAGTGGAAATTAGCATTGTTTATTTTAAAGTTTGATACCTTATAACCTAAGGGGTTAAATAGAGAACTTAATTGGAAATGGTTGTTATAATCAATTACTCTTTTAATTGTTTTATTACAACTGTTTTCACTATAAAAAGAAATGAGAAATAGTTCTTGTTATACTCTGTTAAAAGCTTATGCCGAGGCGCTGGAGAAGAGAAGTCTATTACGAAAACAAATCTATTGGATTTACTGGCTGAGTCATTTTTTTGGATTATTATTTCATTGTGTGGTGTTATATAGTGCTGAATTCAGAACTGTGTTACAAGTTTCTGTGTTTGCCCATACCTTACTTGGATAAAAGGACGTTTCTGTGTTCACTGTGAGAGAGGGAGCTTTGAGCAACCTATCTGTCCTTTGAGGAGTGGTTTCAGCCCAGAAATTAGTAATTTATTGGCCATTTTGGTCTAATTTCTATCTCTTTCATTTCCCTGCTATAAAACCCGAATTTGTGAGTTTTTTGCGCTAGTATGCAGCTCAGCAAGCTCCTGCCTGGTGCCCTGCAGAGTTCTACAGCAGCAGAGAGTCAAAAGACAGACTTTGGAGTGATTAAATATAATTTTCTGCATTTTCTTGCTTCCTATAGCCAATTCCACCTAAAACACAGATTTTCTAGAGTTTCTGTGATTTAAAAAGCTTGTTTCAGCTACATATTGTACTTATTTTACTACCTGCACTTTAACAAAGTTGGTTTTGTGTTTATATTACGTTTAACTGTTGTAGGCTACACACTCAAGTGTGATAGGTATTTCTGTGCATTTCAAGTATCTTTTTGATTGTATCTGCTTTATTTTCTAAAAAAAAACAAACAAAAAAATACTTGTTTTCCCACCTTTTTAAGCTAGTATAGTCCAGTTTTTAGGTTAGTGCTGAGTTCAGAGCTGTGTTACAAGTTTCTGTGTTTGCCTATACATTACTTGGATAGAAGGAAGTTTCTCTGTTCACTGTGAGAGAGGGATGTTTGAGCAGCCTATCTGTCCCTGGAGGAGTGGTTTCAGCCCAGAAATTAGTAGTTTACTGACCATTTTGGGCTAATTTATATCTCTTTTTTTTTATTGTGTCTGCTTTATTTTCTGAAAAAAAACAAACAAAAAAAAAAACAAAAAAATAATTGTTTTCCCACCTTTCTAAGCTAGCATAGTCCAGTTTTCAGGTTAGTGCTGAATTCAGGGCTGTCTTACAAGTTTCTGTGTTTGCCCTTACTTTACTTGGATAGAAGGAAGTTTCTGTGTTCACTGTGAGAGAGGGAGCTTTGGGCAACCTATCTGTCCCTTGAGGAGTGGTTTCAGCCCAGAAATTAGTAATTTATTGGCTATTTTGGGCTAATTTTTATCTCTTTCATTTCCCTGCTATAAAACCCGAATTTGTGAGGTTTTGCGCTAGTATGCAGCTCAGCAAGCTCCTGCCTGGTGCCCTGCAGAGTTCTACAGCAGCAGAGAGACAAAAGAGAGACTTTGGAGTGATTAAGTATAATTTTCTGCATTTTCTTGCATCCTATAGCTAATTCCGCCTAAAACGCCGATTTCTAGAGTTTCTGTGATTTAAAAAGCTTGTTTCAGCTACATATTGTACTTATTTTACTGCCTTCACTTTAACAAAGTTGGTTTTGTGTTTATATTACATGTTTAACTGTTGTAGGCTACACACTCAAGTGTGATAGCTATTTCTGTGCATTTCAAGTATCTTTTTGATTATATCTGCTTTATGTTCTGAAAAAAACAAACCAAAAAATACTTGTTTTCCCACCTTTCTAAGCTAGTATAGTCCAGTTTTCAGGTTACTGCTGAATTCAGAGCTGTGTTACAAGTTTCTGTGTTTGCCTATACCTTACTTGGATAGAAGGAAGTTTCTCTGTTCACTGTGAGAGAGGGAGCTTTGAGCAGCCTATCTGTCCCTGGAGGAGTGGTTTCAGCCAGGAAATTAGTAGTTTATTGACCATTTTGGGCTAATTTCTATCTCTTTCATTTCCCTGCTATAAAACCCACATTTGTGAAGTTTTTGCACTAGTATACAGCTCAGCAAGCTCCTGCCTGGTGCCCTGCAGAGTTCTACAGCAGCAGTGAGACAAAAGAGAGACCTTGGAGTGACTAAGTATCATTTTTCTGCATTTTCTTGCTACCTTTAGCTAATTCCATCTAAAACACTGGTTTTCTAGAGTTTCTGTGATTTAAAGAGCTTGTTTCAGCTACATATTGTACTTATTTTACTGCCTGCACTTTAACAAAGTCAGTTTTGTGTTTAAATTACGTGTTTAACTGTTGTAGGCTAGACACTCAAATGTGATAGCCATTTCTGTGCATTTAAAGTATTTTTTGATTGTATCTGCTTTATTTTCTGAAAAAAACAAACAAAAAATATATACTTGTTTTCCCACCTTTTTAAGCTAGTATAGTCCAGTTTTCAGGTTACTGCTGAATTCAGAGCTGTGTTACAAGTTTCTGTGTTTGCCTATACCTTACTTGGATAGAAGGAAGTTTCTCTGTTCACTGTGAGAGAGGGAGCTTTGAGCAGCCTATCTGTCCCTGGAGGAGTGGTTTCAGTCCAGAAATTAGTAGTTTATTTACCATTTTGGGCTAATTTCTATCTCTTTCATTTCCCTGCTATAAAACCCACATTTGTGAGGTTTTTGCGCTAGTATACAGCTCAGCAAGCTCCTGCCTGGTGCCCTGCAAAGTTCCACAGCAGCAGAGAGACAAAAGAGAGACTTTGGAGTGATTAAGTATAAATTTTTCTGCATTTGCATTCTGCCTTTAGCTAATTCTGCCTAAAATGCTGATTTTCTAGAGTTTCTGTGATTTGCAAAGCTTGTTTCAGCTACATATTGTACTTATTTTACTGCCTGCACTTTAACAAAGTCAGTTTTCTGTTTAAATTATGTGTTTAACTGTTGTAGGATAGACACTCAAGTGTGATAGCCATTTCTGTGCATTTAAAGTATTTTTTTGATTGTATCTGCTTTATTTTCTGAAAAAAAAAACAAACAAAAAATATACTTGTTTTCCCACCCTTTTAAGCTAGTATAGTCCAGTTTTCAGGTTACTGCTGAATTCAGAGCTGTGTTACAAGTTTCTGTGTTTGCCTATACCTTACTTGGATAGAAGGAAGTTTCTGTGTTCACTGTGAGAGAGGGAGCTTTGCGCAGCCTATCTGTCCCTGGAGGAGTGGTTTCAGCCCAGAAATTAGTAGTTTATTGACCATTTTGGGCTACTTTCTATCTCTTTCATTTCCCTGCTATAAAACCCACATTTGTGAGTTTTTTGCGCTAGTATACAGCTCAGCAAGCTCCTGCCTGGTGCCCTCCAAAGTTCCACAGCAGCAGAGAGACAAAAGAGAGACTTTGGAGTGATTAAGTATAAATTTTTCTGCATTTTCATTCTGCCTTTAGCTAATTCTGCCTAAAATGCTGATTTTCTAGAGTTTCTGTGATTTGAAAACCTTGTTTCAGCTACATATTTTACTTATTTTACTGCCTGCACTTTAACAAAGTCAGTTTTCTGTTTAAATTATGTGTTTAACTGTTGTAGGATAGACACTCAAGTGTGATAGCCATTTCTGTGCATTTAAAGTATTTTTTGATTGTATCTGCTTTATTTTCTGAAAAAAAAAACAAACAAAAAAATATACTTGTTTTCCCACCTTTTAAAGCTAGTATAGTCCAGTTTTCAGGTTACTGCTGAATTCAGAGCTGTGTTACAAGTTTCTGTGTTTGCCAATACCTTACTTGGATAGAAGGAAGTTTCTGTGTTCACTGTGAGAGAGGGAGCTTTGAGCAGCCTATCTGTCCCTGGAGGAGTGGTTTCAGCCCAGAAATTAGTAGTTTATTGACCATTTTGGGCTACTTTCTATCTCTTTCATTTCCCTGCTATAAAACCCACATTTGTGAGGTTTGTGCGCTAGTATACAGCTCAGCAAGCTGATGCCTGGTGCCCTGCAGAGTTCTACAGCAGCAGAGAGACAAAAGAGAGACCTTGGAGTGATTAAGTATCATTTTTCTGCATTTTCTTGCTGCCTTTAGTAATTCCGCATAAAACATCGATTTTCTAGAGTTTCTGTGAATTAAAAAGCTTATTTCAGCTACATATTGTACTTATTTTACTGCCTGCACTTTAACAAAGTCGTTTATGTGTTTAAATTACCTGTTTAACTGTTGTAGGCTGTGCATTTAAAGTGTTTTTTATTGTATCTGCTTTATTTTCTGAAAAAAACAAACAAAAAAAAAAAAAATAATTGTTTTCCCACCCTTCTAAGCTAGTATAGTCCAGTTTTCAGGTTAGTGCTGAATTCAGGGCTGTGTTACAAGTTTCTGTGTTTGCCCATACCTTACTTGGATAAAAGGACGTTTCTGTGTTCACTGTGAGAGAGGGAGCTTTGAGCAACCTATCTGTCCCTTGAGGAGTGGTTTCAGCCCAGAAATTAGTAATTTATTGGCCATTTTTGGTCTAATTTCTATCTCTTTCATTTCCCTGCTATAAAACCCGAATTTGTGAGTTTTTTGTGCTAGTATGCAGCTCAGCTTCTGCCTGGTGCCCTGCAGAGTTCTACAGCAGCAGAGAGACAAAAGACAGACTTTGGAGTGATTAAATATCATTTTCTGCATTTTCTTGCTTCCTATAGCCAATTCCGCCTAAAACACCGATGTTCTAGAGTTTCTGTGATTTAAAAAGCTTGTTTCAGCTACATATTGTACTTATTTTACTGCCTGCACTTTAACAAAGTTGCTTTTGTGTTTATATTACATGTTTAACTGTTGTAGGCTACACACTCAAGTGTGATAGGTATTTCTGTGCATTTCAAGTATCTTTTTGATTGTATCTGCTTTATTTTCTGAAAAAAAAAATACTTGTTTTCCCACCTTTTTAAGCTAGTATAGTCCAGTTTTTAGGTTAGTGCTGAGTTCAGAGCTGTGTTACAAGTTTCTGTGTTTGCCCATACCTTACATGGATAGAAAGACGTTTCTCTGTTCACTGTGAGAGACGGAGCTTTGAGCAGCCTATCTGTCCCTGGAGGGGTGGTTTCAGCCCAGAAATTAGTAGTTTATTTTCCATTTAGGACTAATTTCTATCGCTTTCATTTCCCTGCTATAAAATCCACATTTGCAAGGTTTTTGCACTAGTATACAGCTCAGCAAGCTCCTGCCTGGTGCCCTGCAGAGTTCTACAGCAGCAGTGAGACATAAGAGAGACTTTGGAGTGATGTAGTATCATTTTTCTGCATTTTTTTGCTGCCTTTAGCTAATTCCGCCTAAAACACCGTCCTTCTAGAGTTTCTGTGATTAAAAAGCTTGTTTCAGCTACATATTGTACTTATTTTACTGCCTGCACTTTAACAAAGTCAGTTTTGTGTTTAAATTATGTGTTTAACTGTTGTAGGCTAGACACTCAAATGTGATAGCCATTTCTGTGCATTTAAAGTATTTTTTTGATTGTATCTGCTTTATTTTCTGAAAAAAAACAAACAAAAAATATATACTTGTTTTCCCACCTTTTTAAGTTAGTATAGTCCAGTTTTCAGGTTACTGCTGAATTCAGAGCTGTGTTACAAGTTTCTGTGTTTGCCTATACCTTACTTGGATAGAAGGAAGTTTCTCTGTTCACTGTGAGAGAGGGAGCTTTGAGCAGCCGATCTGTCCCTGGAGGAGTGGTTTCAGTCCAGAAATTAGTAGTTTATTTACCATTTTGGGCTAATTTCTATCTCTTTCATTTCCCTGCTATAAAACCCACATTTGTGAGGTTTTTGCGCTAGTATACAGCTCAGCAAGCTCCTGCCTGGTGCCCTGCAAAGTTCCACAGCAGCAGAGAGAAAAAAGAGAGACTTTGGAGTGATTAAGTATAATTTTTTCTGCATTTTCATGCTGCCTTTAGCTAATTCTGCCTAAAATGCTGATTTTCTAGAGTTTCTGTGATTTGCAAAGCTTGTTTCAGCTACATATTGTACTTATTTTACTGCCTGCACTTTAACAAAGTCAGTTTTCTGTTTAAATTACGTGTTTAACTGTTGTAGGATAGACACTCAAGTGTGATAGCCATTTCTGTGCATTTAAAGTATTTTTTGATTGTTTTTTGTTCAGAAAATAAAGCAGATACAATAAAAAAAATATACTTGTTTTCCCACTTTTTTAAGCTAGTATAGTCCAGTTTTCAGGTTACTGCTAAATTTAGAGCTGTGTTACAAGTTTCTGTGTTTGCCTATACCTTACTTGGATAGAAGGAAGTTTCTGTGTTCACTGTGAGAGAGGGAGCTTTGAGCAGCCTATCTGTCCCTGGAGGAGTGGTTTCAGCCCAGAAATTAGTAGTTTATTGACCATTTTGGGCTAATTTCTATCTCTTTCATTTCCCTGCTATAAAACCCACATTTGTGAGGTTTTTGCGCTAGTATACAGCTCAGCAAGCTGATGCCTGGTGCCCTGCAGAGTTCGACAGCAGCAGAGAGACAAAAGAGAGTCCTTGGAGTGATTAAGTATAATTTTTCTGCATTTTCTTGCTGCCTTTAGTAATTCCGCCTAAAACATCGATTTTCTAGAGTTTCTGTGAATTAAAAAGCTTATTTCAGCTACATATTGTACATATTTTACTGCCTGCACTTTAACAAAGTCATTTTTGTGTTTAAATTACCTGTTTAACTGTTGTAGGCTGTGCATTTAAAGTGTTTTTGATTGTATCTGCTTTATTTTCTGAAAAAAAACAAACAAAAAAACAAAAAAAATAATTGTTTTCCCACCTTTCTAAGCTAGTATAGTCCAGTTTTCAGGTTAGTGCTGAATTCAGGGCTGTGTTACAAGTTTCTGTGTTTGCCCATACCTTATTTGGATAAAAGGACGTTTCTGTGTTCACTGTGAGAGAGGGAGCTTTGAGCAACCTATCTGTCCCTTGAGGAGTGGTTTCAGCCCAGAAATTAGTAATTTATTGGCCATTTTTGGTCTAATTTCTATCTCTTTCATTTCCCTGCTATAAAACCCGAATTTGTGAGTTTTTTGCGCTAGTATGCAGCTCAGCAACCTCCTGCCTGGTGCCCTGCAGAGTTCTACAGCAGCAGAGAGACAAAAGACAGACTTTGGATTGATTAAATATCATTTTCTGCATTTTCTTGCTTCCTATAGCCAATTCCGCCTAAAACACCGATTTTCTAGAGTTTCTGTGATTTAAAAAGCTTGTTTCAGCTACATATTTTACTTATATTACTGCCTGCACTTTAACAAAGTTGGTTTTGTGTTTATATTACATGTTTAACTGTTGTAGGCTACACCCTCAAGTGTGATAGGTATTTCTGTGCATTTCAAGTATCTTTTTGATTGTATCTGCTTTATTTTCTGAAAAAAAAATACTTGTTTTCCCACCTTTTTAAGCTAGTATAGTCCAGTTTTTAGGTTAGTGCTGAGTTCAGAGCTGTGTTACAAGTTTCTGTGTTTGCCCATACCTTACATGGATAGAAAGACGTTTCTCTGTTCACTTTGAGAGACGGAGCTTTGAGCAGCCTATCTGTCCCTGGAGGGGTGGTTTCAGCCCAGAAATTAGTAGTTTATTTTCCATTTAGGACTAATTTTTATCTCTTTCATTTCCCTGCTATAAAATCCACATTTGCAAGGCTTTTGCACTAGTATACAGCTCAGCAAGCTCCTGCCTGGTGCCCTGCAGAGTTCTACAGCAGCAGAGAAACAAAATAGACACTTTGGAGTGATTAATTATCATTTTTCTGCATTTTCTTGCTGCCTTTAGCTAATTCCGCCTACAACGTCTGTCTTCTAGAGTTTTTGTGATTTAAAACGCTTGTTTCAGCTACATATTGTACTTATTTTACTGCCTGCACTTTAACAAAGTCAGTTTTGTGTTTAAATTATGTGTTTAACTGTTGTAGGCTACACACTCAAGTGTGATAGCCATTTCTGTGCATTTAAAGTATTTTTTTGATTGTATCTGCTTTATTTTCTGAGAAAAACAAACAAAAATATACTTGTTTTCCCACCTTTTTAAGCCAGTATAGTCCAGTTTTCAGGTTACTGCTGAATTCAGAGCTGTGTTAGAAGTTTCTGTGTTTGCCTATACCTTACTTGGATAGAAGGAAGTTTCTCTGTTCACTGTGAGAGAAGGAACTTTGAGCAGCCTATCTGTCCCTGGAGGGGTGGTTTCAGCCCAGAAATTAGTAGTTTATTGGCCATTTAGGACTAATTTCTATCTCTTTCATTTCCCTGCTATAAAACCTGAATTTGTGAGGTTTTTGCGCTAGTATGCAGCTCAGCAAGGTCCTGCCTGGTGCCCTGCAGAGTTCTACAGCAGCAAAGAGACAAAAGAGAGACTTTGGAGTAATTAAGTATCATTTTCTGCATTTTCTTGCTGCCTATAGCTAATTCCACCTAAAACGCCAATTTTCTAGAGTTTCTGTGATTTAAAAAGCTTGTTTCAGCTTCATATTGTACTTATTTTACTGCCTGCACTTTAAAAAAGTCGGTTTTGTGTTTAAATTACATGTTTAACTGTTGTAGGCTGCACACTCAAGTGTGATAGCCATTTCTGTGCATTTAAAGTATTTTTTGATTGTATCTGCTTTATTTTCTGAAAAAAAACAAACAAAAAAATACTTGTTTTCCCACCTTTTTAAGCTAGTATAGTCCAGTTTTCAGGTTAGCACTGAATTCAGAGCTGTGTTACAAGTTTCTATGTTTGCCCATACCTTACTTGGATAGAAGGAAGTTTCTCTGTTCACTGTGAGAGAAGGAGCTTTGAGCAGCCTATCTGTCCCCAGAGGGGTGGTTTCAGCCCAGAAATTAGTAGTTTATTGGCCATTTAGGACTAATTTCTATCTCTTTCATTTCCCTGCTATAAAACCTGCATTTGCAAGGTTTTTGCACTAATATACAGCTCAGCAAGCTCATGCCTGGTGCCCTGCAGAGTTCTACAGCAGCAGAGAGACAAAAGAGAGACCTTGGAGTGATTAAGTATCATTTTTCTGCATTTTCTTGCTGCCTTTAGCTAATTCCGCCTAAAACATCGATTTTCTAGAGTTTCTGTGAATTAAAAAGCTTGTTTCAGCTACATATTGTACTTATTTTACTGCCTGCACTTTAACAAAGTTGTTTTTGTGTTTAAATTACCTGTTTAACTGTTGTAGGCTACACACTCAAATGCGATAGCAATTTCTGTGCATTTAAAGTGTTTTTTTTTTATTGTATCTGCTTTATTTTCTGAAAAAAAAACAAAAAAAAAAAAAAAAAAAGAATTGTTTTCCCACTGTTTCTAAGCTAGTATAGTCCAGTTTTCAGGTTAGTGCTGAATTCAGGGCTGTGTTACAAGTTTCTGTGTTTGCCCATACCTTACTTGGATAGAAGGAAGTTTCTGTGTTCACTGTGAGAGAGGGAGCTTTGAGCAACCTATCTGTCCCTTGAGGAGTGGTTTCAGCCCAGAAATTAGTAATTTATTGGCCATTTTGGGCTAATTTCTATCTCTTTCATTTCCTTGCTATAAAACCCAAATTTATGAGGTGTTTGCGCTAGTATGCAGCTCAGCAAGCTCCTGCCTGGTGCCCTGCAGAGTTTTACAGCAGCAGAGAGACAAAAGAGAGACTTTGGGGTGATTAAGTATCATTTTCTGCATTTTCTTCCATCCTATAGCTAATTCCACCTAAAACGCTGATTTTCTAGATTTTTTGTGATTTAAAAACTTGTTTCAGCTACATATTGTACTTATTTTACTGCCTGCACTTTAACAAAGTTGGTTTTGTGTTTATATTACATGTTTAACTGTTGTAGGCTACACACTCAAGTGTGATAGCTATTTCTGTGCATTTCAGGTATATTTTTGATTGTATCTGCTTTATTTTCTGAAAAAAAACAAACAAAAAAATACTTGTTTTCCCACCTTTTTAAGCTAGTATAGTCCAGTTTTCAGGTTAGTGCTGAGTTCAGAGCTGTGTTACAAGTTTCTGTGTTTGCCCATACCTTACATGGATAGAAAGACGTTTCTCTGTTCACTGTGAGACGGAGCTTTGAGCAGCCTATCTGTCCCTGGAGGGGTGGTTTCAGCCCAGAAATTAGTAGCTTATTGGCCATTTAGGACTAATTTCTTTTTCTTTCATTTCCCTGCTATAAAATCCGCATTTGCAAGGTTTTTGCACTAGTATACAGCTCAGCAAGCTCCTGCCTGGTGCCCTGCAGAGTTCTACAGCAGCAGTGAGACAAAAGAGAGACTTTGGAGTGATTAAGTATCATTTTCCTGTATTTTCTTGCTGCCTTTAGCTAATTCCGCCTAAAACACCGGTCTTCTAGAGTTTCTGTGATTAAAAAGCTTGTTTCAGCTACATATTGTACTTATTTTACTGCCTGCACTTTAACAAAGTCAGTTTTGTGTTTAAATTACGTGTTTAACTGTTGTAGGCTACACACTCAAGTGTGATAGCCATTTCTGTGCATTTAAAGTATTTTTTTGATTGTATCTGCTTTATTTTCTGAAAAAAACAAACAAAAAAATATATACTTGTTTTCCCACCTTTTTAAGCTAGTATAGTCCAGTTTTCAGGTTACTGCTGAATTCAAAGCTGTGTTACAAGTTTCTGTGTTTGCCTATACCTTACTTGGATAGAAGGAAGTTTCTGTGTTCACTGTGAGAGAGGGAGCTTTGAGCAGCCTATCTGTCCCTGGATGAGTGGTTTCAGTGCAGAAATTAGTAGTTTATTGACCATTTTGGGCTAATTTCTATCTCTTTCATTTCCCTGCTATAAAACCCACACTTGTGAGTTTTTTGCACTAGTATACAGCTCAGCAAGCTCCTGCCTGGTGCCCTGCAGAGTTCTACAGCAGCAGAGAGACAAAAGAGAGACCTTGGAGTGATTAAGTATCATTTTTCTGCATTTTCTTGCTGCCTTTAGTAATTCCGCATAAAACATCGATTTTCTAGAGTTTCTGTGAATTAAAAAGCTTATTTCAGCTACATATTGTACTTATTTTACTGCCTGCACTTTAACAAAGTTGCTTTTGTGTTTATATTACATGTTTAACTGTTGTAGGCTACACACTCAAGTGTGATAGGTATTTCTGTGCATTTCAAGTATCTTTTTGATTGTATCTGCTTTATTTTCTGAAAAAAATATATACTTGTTTTCCCACCTTTTTAAGTTAGTATAGTCCAGTTTTCAGGTTACTGCTGAATTCAGAGCTGTGTTACAAGTTTCTGTGTTTGCCTATACCTTACTTGGATAGAAGGAAGTTTCTCTGTTCACTGTGAGAGAGGGAGCTTTGAGCAGCCGATCTGTCCCTGGAGGAGTGGTTTCAGTCCAGAAATTAGTAGTTTATTTACCATTTTGGGCTAATTTCTATCTCTTTCATTTCCCTGCTATAAAACCCACATTTGTGAGGTTTTTGCGCTAGTATACAGCTCAGCAAGCTCCTGCCTGGTGCCCTGCAAAGTTCCACAGCAGCAGAGAGAAAAAAGAGAGACTTTGGAGTGATTAAGTATAATTTTTTCTGCATTTTCATGCTGCCTTTAGCTAATTCTGCCTAAAATGCTGATTTTCTAGAGTTTCTGTGATTTGCAAAGCTTGTTTCAGCTACATATTGTACTTATTTTACTGCCTGCACTTTAACAAAGTCAGTTTTCTGTTTAAATTACGTGTTTAACTGTTGTAGGATAGACACTCAAGTGTGATAGCCATTTCTGTGCATTTAAAGTATTTTTTTGATTGTTTTTTGTTCAGAAAATAAAGCAGATACAATCAAAAAAAATATACTTGTTTTCCCACCTTTTTAAGCTAGTATAGTCCAGTTTTCAGGTTACTGCTGAATTCAGAGCTGTGTTACAAGTTTCTGTGTTTGCCTATACCTTACTTGGATAGAAGGAAGTTTCTGTGTTCACTGTGAGAGAGGGAGCTTTGAGCAGCCTATCTGTCCCTGGAGGAGTGGTTTCAGCCCAGAAATTAGTAGTTTATTGACCATTTTGGGCTAATTTCTATCTCTTTCATTTCCCTGCTATAAAACCCACATTTGTGAGGTTTTTGCGCTAGTATACAGCTCAGCAAGCTGATGCCTGGTGCCCTGCAGAGTTCGACAGCAGCAGAGAGACAAAAGAGAGTCCTTGGAGTGATTAAGTATAATTTTTCTGCATTTTCTTGCTGCCTTTAGTAATTCCACCTAAAACATCGATTTTCTAGAGTTTCTGTGAATTAAAAAGCTTATTTCAGCTACATATTGTACTTATTTTACTGCCTGCACTTTAACAAAGTCGTTTTTGTGTTTAAATTACCTGTTTAACTGTTGTAGGCTGTGCATTTAAAGTGTTTTTTATTGTATCTGCTTTATTTTCTGAAAAAAACAAACAAAAAAAAAATAATTGTTTTCCCACCTTTCTAAGCTAGTATAGTCCAGTTTTCAGGTTAGTGCTGAATTCAGGGCTGTGTTACAAGTTTCTGTGTTTGCCCATACCTTACTTGGATAAAAGGACGTTTCTGTGTTCACTGTGAGAGAGGGAGCTTTGAGCAACCTATCTGTCCCTTGAGGAGTGGTTTCAGCCCAGAAATTAGTAATTTATTGGCCATTTTTGGTCTAATTTCTATCTCTTTCATTTCCCTGCTATAAAACCCGAATTTGTGAGTTTTTTGCGCTAGTATGCAGCTCAGCAACCTCCTGCCTGGTGCCCTGCAGAGTTCTACAGCAGCAGAGAGACAAAAGACAGACTTTGGATTGATTAAATATCATTTTCTGCATTTTCTTGCTTCCTATAGCCAATTCCGCCTAAAACACCGATTTTCTAGAGTTTCTGTGATTTAAAAAGCTTGTTTCAGCTACATATTGTACTTATTTTACTGCCTGCACTTTAACAAAGTTGGTTTTGTGTTTATATTACATGTTTAACTGTTGTAGGCTACACCCTCAAGTGTGATAGGTATTTCTGTGCATTTCAAGTATCTTTTTGATTGTATCTGCTTTATTTTCTGAAAAAAAAATACTTGTTTTCCCACCTTTTTAAGCTAGTATAGTCCAGTTTTTAGGTTAGTGCTGAGTTCAGAGCTGTGTTACAAGTTTCTGTGCTTGCCCATACCTTACATGGATAGAAAGACGTTTCTCTGTTCACTTTGAGAGACGGTGCTTTGAGCAGCCTATCTGTCCCTGGAGGGGTGGTTTCAGCCCAGAAATTAGTAGTTTATTTTCCATTTAGGACTAATTTTTATCTCTTTCATTTCCCTGCTATAAAATCCACATTTGCAAGGCTTTTGCACTAGTATACAGCTCAGCAAGCTCCTGCCTGGTGCCCTGCAGAGTTCTACAGCAGCAGAGAAACAAAATAGACACTTTGGAGTGATTAATTATCATTTTTCTGCATTTTCTTGCTGCCTTTAGCTAATTCTGCCTACAACGTCTGTCTTCTAGAGTTTTTGTGATTTAAAACGCTTGTTTCAGCTACATATTGTACTTATTTTACTGCCTGCACTTTAACAAAGTCAGTTTTGTGTTTAAATTATGTGTTTAACTGTTGTAGGCTACACACTCAAGTGTGATAGCCATTTCTGTGCATTTAAAGTATTTTTTTGATTGTATCTGCTTTATTTTCTGAGAAAAACAAACAAAAAAATATATACTTGTTTTCCCACCTTTTTAAGCCAGTATAGTCCAGTTTTCAGGTTACTGCTGAATTCAGAGCTGTGTTAGAAGTTTCTGTGTTTGCCTATACCTTACTTGGATAGAAGGAAGTTTCTCTGTTCACTGTGAGAGAAGGAACTTTGAGCAGCCTATCTGTCCCTGGAGGGGTGGTTTCAGCCCAGAAATTAGTAGTTTATTGGCCATTTAGGACTAATTTCTATCTCTTTCATTTCCCTGCTATAAAACCTGAATTTGTGAGGTTTTTGCGCTAGTATGCAGCTCAGCAAGGTCCTGCCTGGTGCCCTGCAGAGTTCTACAGCAGCAAAGAGACAAAAGAGAGACTTTGGAGTAATTAAGTATCATTTTCTGCATTTTCTTGCTGCCTATAGCTAATTCCACCTAAAACGCCAATTTTCTAGAGTTTCTGTGATTTAAAAAGCTTGTTTCAGCTTCATATTGTACTTATTTTACTGCCTGCACTTTAAAAAAGTCGGTTTTGTGTTTAAATTACATGTTTAACTGTTGTAGGCTGCACACTCAAGTGTGATAGCCATTTCTGTGCATTTAAAGTATTTTTTGATTGTATCTGCTTTATTTTCTGAAAAAAACAAACAAAAAAAATACTTGTTTTCCCACCTTTTTAAGCTAGTATAGTCCAGTTTTCAGGTTAGCACTGAATTCAGAGCTGTGTTACAAGTTTCTATGTTTGCCCATACCTTACTTGGATAGAAGGAAGTTTCTCTGTTCACTGTGAGAGAAGGAGCTTTGAGCAGCCTATCTGTCCCCAGAGGGGTGGTTTCAGCCCAGAAATTAGTAGTTTATTGGCCATTTAGGACTAATTTCTATCTCTTTCATTTCCCTGCTATAAAACCTGCATTTGCAAGGTTTTTGCACTAATATACAGCTCAGCAAGCTCATGCCTGGTGCCCTGCAGAGTTCTACAGCAGCAGAGAGACAAAAGAGAGACCTTGGAGTGATTAAGTATCATTTTTCTGCATTTTCTTGCTGCCTTTAGCTAATTCCGCCTAAAACATCGATTTTCTAGAGTTTCTGTGAATTAAAAAGCTTGTTTCAGCTACATATTGTACTTATTTTACTGCCTGCACTTTAACAAAGTTGTTTTTGTGTTTAAATTACCTGTTTAACTGTTGTAGGCTACACACTCAAATGCGATAGCAATTTCTGTGCATTTAAAGTGTTTTTTTTTTATTGTATCTGCTTTATTTTCTGAAAAAAAAACAAACAAAAAAAACAAAAAAAAAGAATTGTTTTCCCACCGTTTCTAAGCTAGTATAGTCCAGTTTTCAGGTTAGTGCTGAATTCAGGGCTGTGTTACAAGTTTCTGTGTTTGCCCATACCTTACTTGGATAGAAGGAAGTTTCTGTGTTCACTGTGAGAGAGGGAGCTTTGAGCAACCTATCTGTCCCTTGAGGAGTGGTTTCAGCCCAGAAATTAGTAATTTATTGGCCATTTTGGGCTAATTTCTATCTCTTTCATTTCCCTGCTATAAAACCCGAATTTATGAGGTTTTTGCGCTAGTATGCAGCTCAGCAAGCTCCTGCCTGGTGCCCTGCAGAGTTTTACAGCAGCAGAGAGACAAAAGAGAGACTTTGGGGTGATTAAGTATCATTTTCTGCATTTTCTTGCATCCTATAGCTAATTCCGCCTAAAACGCTGATTTTCTAGATTTTCTGTGATTTAAAAACTTGTTTCAGCTACATATTGTACTTATTTTACTGCCTGCACTTTAACAAAGTTGGTTTTGTGTTTATATTACATGTTTAACTGTTGTAGGCTACACACTCAAGTGTGATAGCTATTTCTGTGCATTTCAGGTATATTTTTGATTGTATCTGCTTTATTTTCTGAAAAAAAAACAAACAAAAAAATACTTGTTTTCCCACCTTTTTAAGCTAGTATAGTCCAGTTTTCAGGTTAGTGCTGAGTTCAGAGCTGTGTTACAAGTTTCTGTGTTTGCCCATACCTTACATGGATAGAAAGACGTTTCTCTGTTCACTGTGAGACGGAGCTTTGAGCAGCCTATCTGTCCCTTGAGGGGTGGTTTCAGCCCAGAAATTAGTAGCTTATTGGCCATTTAGGACTAATTTCTTTTTCTTTCATTTCCCTGCTATAAAATCTGCATTTGCAAGGTTTTTGCACTAGTATACAGCTCAGCAAGCTCCTGCCTGGTGCCCTGCAGAGTTCTACAGCAGCAGAGAGACAAAAGAGAGACTTTGGGGTGATTAAGTATCATTTTCTGCATTTTCTTGCATCCTATAGCTAATTCCGCCTAAAACGCTGATTTTCTAGATTTTCTGTGATTAAAAAGCTTGTTTCAGCTACATATTGTACTTATTTTACTGCCTGCACTTTAACAAAGTCAGTTTTGTGTTTAAATTACGTGTTTAACTGTTGTAGGCTACACACTCAAGTGTGATAGCCATTTCTGTGCATTTAAAGTATTTTTTTGATTGTATCTGCTTTATTTTCTGAAAAAAACAAACAAAAAAATATATACTTGTTTTCCCACCTTTTTAAGCTAGTATAGTCCAGTTTTCAGGTTACTGCTGAATTCAGAGCTGTGTTACAAGTTTCTGTGTTTGCCTATACCTTACTTGGATAGAAGGAAGTTTCTCTGTTCACTGTGAGAGAGGGAGCTTTGAGCAGCCTATCTGTCCCTGGATGAGTGGTTTCAGCGCAGAAATTAGTAGTTTATTGACCATTTTGGGCTAATTTCTATCTCTTTCATTTCCCTGCTATAAAACCCACACTTGTGAGGTTTTTGCACTAGTATACAGCTCAGCAAGCTCCTGCCTGGTGCCCTGCAGAGTTCTACAGCAGCAGAGAGACAAAAGAGAGACTTTGGCGTGATTAAGTATCATTTTTCTGCATTTTCATGCTGCCTTTAGCTAATTCTGCCTAAAATGCTGATTTTCTAGAGTTTCTGTGATTTAAAAAGCTTGTTTCAGCTACATATTGTACTTATTTTACTGCCTGCACTTTAACAAAGTCATTTTTGTGTTTAAATTACCTGTTTAACTGTTATAGGCTACACACTCAAGTGTGATAGCCACTTCTGTGCATTTAAAGTGTTTTTTTATTGTATCTGCTTTATTTTCTGAAAAAAACAAACAAACAAAAACCAAAAAAAAATTTTTTTCCCACCTTTCTAAGCTAGTATAGTCCAGTTTTCAGGTTAGTGCTAAATTCAGGGCTGTGTTACAAGTTTCTGTGTTTGCCCATACCTTACTTGGATAGAAGGAAGTTTTTCTGTTCACTGTGAGAGAGGGAGCTTTGAGCAACCTATCTGTCCCTTGAGGAGTGGTTTCAGCCCAGAAATTAATAATTTATTGGCCATTTTGGGCTAATTTCTATCTCTTTCATTTACCTGCTATAAAACCCGAATTTGCGAGGTTTTTGCACTAGTATACAGCTCAGCAAGCTCCTGCCTGGTGCCCTGCAGAGTTATACAACAGCAGAGAGACAGAAGAGAGACTTTGGAGTGATTAAGTATCATTTTCTGCATTTTCTTGCTGCCTTTAGCTAATTCCGCCTAAAACGTCGATTTTCTAAAGTTTCTGTGAATTAAAAAGCTTGTTTCAGCTACATATTGTACTTATTTTACTGCCTGCACTTTAACAAAGTCAGTTTTGTGTTTAAATTACGTGTTTAACTGTTGTAGACTACACACTCAAGTGTGATAGCCATTTCTGTTCATTTAAAGTATTTTTTGATTGTATCTGCTTTATGTTCTGAAAAAAACAAACAAAAAATATACTTGTTTTCCCACCTTTCTAAGCTAGTATAGTCCAGTTTACAGGTTAGTGCTGAATTCAGAGTTGTGTTACAAGTTTCTGTGTTTGCCCATACCTTACTTGGATAGAAGGAAGCAGAAGGAGCAGTCTATCTGTCCCTGGATGCATGGTTTCAGCCCAGAAATTAGTAGTTTATTGGCCATTTTGGGCTATTTTCTATCTCTTTCATTTCCCTGCTATAAAACCTGCATTTGTGAGGGTTTTGCGCTAGTATACAGCTCAGCAAGCTCCTGCCTGGTGCCCTGCAGAGTTCTACAGCAGCAGTGAGTCAAAAGAGAGACTTTGGAGTGATTAAATATCATTTTCTGCATTTCCATGCTGCCTTTAACTGATTCTGACTAAAACACCGATTTTCTAGAGTTTCTGTGATTTAAAAAGCTTGTTTCAGCTACATATTGTACTTATTTTACTGACTGCACTTTAACAAAGTCGTTTTGGTGTTTAAATTACCTGTTTAAGATCATGCCTCCTAAACCTGGTGGACTTCTTTGAGACTGTTACCAAGGCTATAGACAAGGGAAAGGTGGTCCACACTGCCTACCTAGACCTCGCAAAGGCCTTCGACACCATTCCCCACTCGGGTATTACAGATAAGCTCACCAGCCTGAATACCTACGACATGAGATGGGTTGCCAACTGGTTCACGGACAGAACCCACATGGTAAGAGTTGCGGGAGCTAGGTCTGACTCTAAACTGTTTACAAGTGGCGTTCCCCAGGGCTCAGTCCTAGGACTCCTCCTGTTCGGCATATACTTCTCAGAGGTACAGACAAGCACAGGAGGACTATGGCTGACCAAGTTCGCAGACGACTGCAAACTAGGGACTATAACTGACTCTCCGGCTGACACAGACATCCTCTAAAAGGGTCTCACTGAGACAGATACCTGGTGTCAAAACCATGGCCTCAAGCTAAATGCCAAAAAGTGCATAGTCATCCCCTTTGGAAAAAACAAAGTCCCCACAAACTATCACAAAGGTGGTAGCCCCCTAAATATGGAAGACGTAATAAGGGATCTGGGGACCCAAGTAGATAGTAACCTCTCCTTTGATAATCACATTGCCAAAGTGGTTAGAAAATCCTTCTATGTGGCCCACCTAATCACAAAAGGGTTTGCATCCAGATCGAAAGAGGTAATTGGGCCCCTGTACGCATCACTCATCAGACCCATCATAGAGTACAATGCCGCATTTGGGATGTATCTTACAAGACACCTACAACAACTGAAAAGACCACAAAAGTACCTCACTAAGAGGATCATTGGCCTCAAGCACATGCCCTATGCAGCTCGACTGAAGAAACTCCAGCTGTACTCGGTTGCATACTGCCTACTCAGAGGTGATCTCTGCCTGACATACAAGGCCATGTCCAACCCAGAATTAATGGACATGCACCACCTAAAGAAAACCATATCTCCTCGAGCTACACGCTCCAGGGTTCTAAACCTCACCATCTACACCAACAATAAATAGGACGTGCTGGAGGAATAGATTCCTGTCCCAGAGACTTCCCATGCTCTGGAACAAGATTCCAATCGACATTAGGCAGAGCTCCTCACTAACCCTCTTCAAGAGAAACCTTGGCGAGCGAGTGGATGAGAAACAGAAAGTTTACCCCAGGGATCATGTCAATGTCTCTGCTGGGCAGAGGCACAGGGAACTAATCTAAGGGGGTGGCGAAAGCCAACACTTTCCGGCTAGGCTTATAAATGCCTTCAGGCAGATAGCTTAGTACCTACCTATGAACCTATGGATATGAATCTCAGCACATCTGTTGTAGCTTAATGGGTTGCCAGGTCCATTTTCACTAAATGTGAGCTTCAAGAAATGTACTGTTTCTCAAGCTAAGTCTGTTTTCAGCATGAGAGTATTTTATTTTATTTAGAAAATGGTTATCACTGTTTTTCTTTAAATTTTAAAATAAAAGTTTTAAATAATAAACAAATATGTGATAATTATAAATGTAAAAAAGAAAATTGTATGTGCACTGACAAGTTTCAACAGTGTTTATGGTAACTGGGGAGACAGACAAGTTTTGGGATATTGGTATGGCTGTCAGGAGCCTGATTCATTATCCTGTATAAGGCTCCATTTGTCTATGATCTGAGTCTGTTGCCTTTGGAGGTGTATGCTGCAACAATATAGCATTATTAGCCATTTTACAGGTTGATCAAAGCTGTACTGAGGGATGTCAGATGAGATAGTTAGTTGCAATGACAGAGAAGACATAGGGAAATCAAAAATAAGATATAGGTGTCTTGCAAGCATGTATGCTTCCCTCCCAAAAAAAGTAGTATGTTGTATGCAATAATATCCTTGTTTTTTGAATGACTCGTGGGTTACTGAAGAAAAGATGCTGCACCATTTATATTGTCTTGAATTGTTTTACTTTATTTGTTGCACTAAACAATGAATTAATTCAATAATAGTAATATAATTTCACATGGGCTGAGCCTGAAATTGGTCAATATTGATCAGTGCACTACCCCAGTAAACAAATATAACTAACTAAATAAATAAATAAATAAATAAATAGGTCCGTATTGTGTAATGCAGTCTAAATCATCATCATCATCATCATCATCATCAATCCTGTCTTCCCGTTTTTCTACATTGGGTTAAGGTGTCATGTCAGCTGTTGCCAACTCTTTCGATTCAATGCTGCTCTTCTACCTTCTTTGACAGTCTTGCCTGTTGAATGTTGCAGGTCTTCTCGCACCCAATCCATTCACCTCTTTGCCAGATGCCATCATTTCCTCTAGCCTTCTTCCTGTCTGTCCCAAATCTTCTTCACCAGATTGACTTCTGCTTTTCTACATATGTGCATGAAATACTGTAATCTGTTTTGTTTGACTTTCTGTGCAACTGGAATTACTTTGGCTTTTGCTCTGAGGTCCTTATTTCTTTATCCGTCCCATAGTGTGTAGTCTACCATCCATCTCAGATACTTCGTCTCCATCAACTCTAGCATTCACAACTGCTTTGCATTTACTACCCAGGTTTCTTTATCATGCAGTACTACTGATCACACCACTATTTTGTACATTACTTTTCAGCTTCTTAAGCATTCTTCTGTCATACTTTACCCATGACACTCTGTGCCAGTTGGTTGCAGCCCCTTAGACTGTAGCATTAACCTCCTCATTCAGACTTCCCTTCTCAGCCAACCCACCCAGAGACTTGAGGCTGTTAACTTGTTTTGTTTTCCCTTCTAGATCATTATCAGCTTTTTATGATTTCCCCCATCTGCTGCCATTACAACTGTCTTATCTGTACTCAGGTTCATTCCATATGCCTTCACTTTTGCATTCCATTCCCCTATTATTTGCTGAAGTTCTTACTCAGAGTCTACTTGTAATGCCACATCATCTGCATAGAGCAGCTTCGTCGATCTGTCCCCTATGACCTGTTTGCTAATGTAGTCCGTCACCAGTATAATCAGCAGGGGGCTCAGAGCTGAACCCTGATGCATACTTCTTCCTCTGGGAACTCCTCTGTGAGTCCAAACAATGTTCACACTTGAGTCATTGGGTCCTTGTACATAGCCTGCACTAATTCTACTGGTGTTTCTGGGACTTCCAACCACTGTAGAACTGTCCAAATCAGCTTTCTTTGGACTTTGTCATAGTTTCTTTCTCTTAAATCTAGGAATGCCCAGTTGGACTCTTTCCTCATTTCTAATTTATTCACAATTATCTGTAGTATTATAAACATTGAGTCTGTTGTGCTTCATCCTGATCTGAATATGAACTGAACATCTCCCATTTTACTTCCTACTGCTTTGCATATTCGTTTATCAAGTACTCTTTCCAGACTTTCATGCAATGTGGCAGGCGTTTGATACATCTGTACTGCACAGTTATGGGTGTCCCCTTTGTTCTTGTACACTGGCACTAGTATGCTTATTTTTCAGACATCTGGAATACAACTTTCTCTCCTTACTGCTATGAATACCTTCAGAAGCAATTTCTCACCTATAGTCTAAACATGTTGCATTTTAGTAGTCCAAACTTGCTGCATTTTAGTTATAGATTTTTTTCATTACCTTCTTTACAACCTCCAGCAACTGCAGAAGGGTTCACATTTGTCAGGTTATATAATCAGCATTATTTGGAGTGATGAAAAGAACCATCTGATCTTCGGCATCCATTATGTAGTCATTGTTGCAGATTACAGTGATAGAGTCTTCTCTACAAGACTGGATTGTAAAGAATTTCATCATTTAGTTAAAACAGTTACTCTGGCAGTTAGCACAGAGGACTAAAGCTGCAACTTGTTAATAAGCTATATTTTGTGGCAAGGGTGCAGGGTTTGAATCTTTCTACCTTCATTTACAGTGACACTGAGCAAGTCACGTTACGAGATAGTGGTTTGGAACAATTGGAAATGTGGGTTAGGCTCCTTTCTTGTCTCCAGGACTGCTTGCCTATTAACTGTGAACCTGTTGTTGCTGTTTGCCAGCCATTGCTAAATGATGTAGTTCAGAAAATGTTACAGCAATATCACCAGCATACCATTTTTTTTAATGTAACATAGGCAATTTATTCTTCAAAGGCACCAGGCACTGCATTTGTAGATGAAGCTTTGAAATGCAAAGTTGTTTGCCGGCAGCAACCTCTTACATTAGTAATAGATCTGATGTTATCCATGCCATTATTCCTCACAGTCGGGTTTTGGATCTAATATCGGATCTGAGCTGGCAACTTTAGCTAAGACAGATACAAGGCTGAAGCTCCTCCCTCTCCCAGAATCCCCTGCTGCCCGCTAACCCTCAGATTTTGTTTGCTGCATTTTGCTATGGATGTGATCTCTGGCTCTCGCTCAGATAAGTGCTTTTGTGTTCTTATTTTAATTTAAATTAGTTTAACTTAGTTTACCTTTAGTCTACTTAGTTTTAGTAGTTACCTCCCCTCCCTTAGATATCCTAGCTTTTGGCAGGGTAATTTCCCATTTGTCAGTTAGGCATTAGGCATTTGTTGCCCTTTTCTTTCTTTCTTTCTTTCTCCTCTTAGACTTTTTAGTGTTAGTTTTTTTTTTCATTATGTCTGAAAAACCCTCTGTGTTTAAAAAATGCTCCTTGTGTGGTCAGAAGATGCCCAATTCCGACTCGCATGAGGGGTGCTGGTATTGTTTAGGGGCTCCTCACCTGGAGGTTGAATGTGACATTTGTGCCTCAGTTAATCCCAGGGTCTTAGCGGAGCACTGTAATAAGCTGCTTCTTAAAGTTGTGGTTCAAGGGGTGCTTATGTTTTCCCCCTCCAAGGCTTCCACATCTGATCCAAAGTGGAAAGCCCCCCCCCATCCCTTTGGTGGCTTCAAAAAAATCTAGGCTGTCAGATCCCAGATCCCCAGACCTGACTCCAGCCTGGGCCACCTGTGATCTTAGATCTTTTGATTATTCTACTGGATCCAGGGCCTCCTTGGATCAGAGGCCCTTGGATCCAGTGGGCAGACCAGCCTTGGATCCGACCAGTTCTTCGGATCCGATTGCTCCTGCTGCTCGGCTTTCAGATCCAACAGACTTGTCGGATTCACCTATAATTATTAAGGATACAGCTTCGCCTGGATCCTGTAGGCATTTGTGTCATTTAGCTCCTATATCTAGGAGCCGAACTCTGGATCACAGACCTAGATCCTCAGTGTCCAGGGTTGGGTCTCCAGCCAAGTCTACTGACTCCTCCACTTCTTCCAGATCATCTAGGAGCTTGTTATCTTCAGATATGGACAGGATGATGAGGAGCTTCCTCAAGGCCCAGATAGAGTTGAGGTTTTGGCTTCTCCAGCCCACCCGGCTATGGGTGCCCCTCCAATCCCAACTCTTCTTTCTTCTCTTCTGACCCCAGGGGTTTCAGAATCTTTGGACCTGGATACCCATAGTCAGATCCCAACGATGTAGAATATTCCCTTTATCTTGAACCTGTCAGGGTTCCTGGCCTGCTCTGCTCCTCCTCCCTTGGACCAGAGTGGGCTCCATGCCAGAGCTGTCGGTGCCGGCTCCATGGGAACAGGGTTGGGTCCAGGTCTTTCTGACTAATCTCTTCCCTTTGGGGCTTTGGCCATTGATAACTCTGGACCATTATTGTCCAGGTACTGCAGTGCTGTTTCGGGGTCTGTTCTTCCATTCCAGGGGGGACCTTGCTCTTCGGGAATGAGGATGGGACCACTTCCACCCCATTAGCCTTCTGGGTGGTAGAGAGGACCTTCTCCAAGACTGGAGCAACATCCCCCACCCCTCTGGGTCCACCCCTACCCCTCTCTACCTTGGGGGATGAGGCCTCCCATCCTGTCCAGGGTCAGCCCTCCCATACCAGCCTTCAGGGGGTTTCCTCCCCTCATGTGGTCTCCACGTCTTCTGAGTCCTCCCTGAAGCCCCCCAAGGAGGAGGCACCTCATAAGCGAAAGTGGAAGAGGAAGCACTTGGACTCTCTCATGGAGTCCCTCACAGAGGACACAGACCTCGATGAAGGAGATGGGTCCCCCAGATCTCTGCCCAACGATGCCTGCTTTGGGGACATCCTTGAGATCCTGAGGCAAAAGGGCAACTGGTCTCCCCAACCCCCATCTTCGAAGGAGTCTATGTTTCTGAAGGAGTTTGGGATGGGACTATCTACTTCCTGGGTGCCCCCCCCACTGACAAGTTGGTGGATCTTATCACATGCAGGGCCTGGAAGGAACCTGACACTGTGGAACCAGTACTTAAGCAACCAACAAGTTCCTTTGTCCTCCCGTGGACTGACCCTTTTGGAGCAAAGGAGTTCCGGTTGATGCCACTGTGGTTGCCATTACCACCAAAAAAAGAGCTGGTGAAGCAAAGCTCCATGGTCCATTTCCCAAACAGGGAATCTCAGGTGACTGACTGGCATGAGAAGCATGTGTTCACCTCAGCTACCTTTGGATAAGGGCAATTAATTACTTGGCACACTTTACCTGCCCTCAAAGGGACTTGGTCAAAGAACTCACCACTTTCCTTAGAGAGTTGTTGCCAGAGGAGGACCCCAAGAAGGTCTCTTCCAAGCTTTTTTCTCTGATGTCCCTCACTAATTCCTCAGTGAGGCTAATTTCCAATGTAGTGGTAGCTACCAGTTGAGTGGCAGGTACTGGCATAGCTATAAGCCGGCATGCTTGGTTATGACTATGCGTGTTTGTGGAGTCTTTCAAAGCATCTTTTACTAACACTCCCTTTGATGGGTCCACCCTCTTTGGGCCTTCTGTGAAAGAAACTCTAACCCATAGTGAACAGGAAGGGAAGACTTTGTCCACAGCTGGAATCAAGTTTTCTGCTCCTCAGAGGTCATTTGCTAAGACCCAGTGAGAAGCTAAGAAGATGTGATTCCAGAGGTCACAGTCTTCCTACCAGGATGCTCCTAATGATTTCTCTTCCAGAGGCAAAGGGATAGGATTCAATGGCAGACACTGCCCTAGAGGCGGGGTGGGGGGGGGTCCACAAAATCAGGGCTTCAGGGAACCTTTACTGAGCAACCTTTTTAGCTCTCCTGAAGTTTTGCCTGACTGTCCTGCCCTGGAGGCAGTCGGGGGCTGTCTTTTCCTTCATCCATTAGCCTGGACGAACATCACCTCCAATCAGTAGGTATTAAACATCATTTTCAGGGGTTATTTCATTACCTTTTTTCAGCCTCCTCTTACACAAAGGCATCTCCCAGATGTACCACCCTGGCAGAGGGAGTTGGCCTTCGTGGAAGTTCTACATCTTCTTCAAAAAAGAGCCATCCAAGAGGTCCCAGTAGGACAAAGAGGATCCAGAACTTACTCTCGTTTCTTTTTAGTGCCAAAAAAAACTGGGGTGTGCATCCTGTTCTGGACCTCAGTGAGTTGAATCTGTTGGTCAAGAAGTCCAAGTTTTGGCCGGTCACTGTTCAGTCCATTCTGCCTCTCGTACGCAAGGGCAACTGGATGTACTCAGTGGATCTCCAGGATGCCTACTATTACATCAACATAGACAGGTGTTCAAGGAGATACTTTCATTTCCGATTAGGGCCCAATCATTACCAGTTCAGAGCCCTGCCCTTTGGACTGACTACAGTCCCCCAGGTGTTTACCAAATGCATAGCAGTGGTGGTGGCTCCCATGAGGCTGCAGGGATTTTAGGTGTTTGTGTACTTCGACGATTGGCTTCTCACAGCTTCCACGAGGCATTGACTGTCACAAGCCATCTAATATGTTCTCTTTTTGTTCAGCCAATTGGGGATTATAGTGAATCTCTCGAAGTCCGATCTGGTCCCGACACAAAAAAGTTCATAGGAGTTCAGCTAGACTCTGTCTCAGAGACTGCAGCATTACCTCTTCGCAGAGTACAGCAGATCTGGGAGCAGGTCATGCAAGTCTTAAATCTTTCGAATTCTCCAGTCCACTTGGTTCTTAGGACCCTAGGGTCCATGGCTGTAGCCATACAGCTTGTGCCACTAGCAAGGTGACATATGCGGGTTTTACAGTGGACTATGGCGGTTCAATGGTCCGTTCTGTCTCAACCTGTCCATGTCTGCGTCCATAAAATTGATGCCAGTGTGCAGACAGCACCTTCTTTGGTGACTTCACTCTCAGGATCTCATTTTAGGCAGGCGGTTTTCACTCCCTTCAGCCAAGGCCACAGTGACCACGAACACTTCCCTGTTGCGGTGGGGAGTCATTTCCAGGGGAGAACAGTTCAAGGCACATGGTCTCCTGTAGAGACCAAATTGCACATAAATGTCCTACAGATGAGAGCAGTCCTCATAACATTGCAAGCTTTTCAGGATTGCCTTCCTCTGGGGATGATTGCATTTCAGACAGAGAGCATGGCAGTGATCTGGTATACCAACAAACGGGGGAACAAGATCTTACCCGTTGTACAGAGAGGCCATGAGAACGACACATATACCCGGGGACTCCAACATGTTGGCTGACAAACTCATCAGAACCATATTGAGTCCTCACGAGTGGTCTCTCAATCCAGCTGTAGCAAAGCAGATATTCGATTGTTGGGGTCAACCATGCTGCAGCCTCTTTGCCTCCCCAACCAAGAACAAATGCAGCATGTACTTCACCCTGATTCCCCTCCCTGGGAGTCACTGAGGGATGTTCTAGTCCATAACTGGCCTCCTGGTCTCATCTATGCTTACCCTCCTATCCCTCTTATCCCCAAAGTTATGCAGAAAGCGCACCACCTTGAGACCTCCCTTATCCTCATAGCCCCCTTCTGGCCTCATTAGCCATGGTTTCCCTTTCTAAGGTCTCACCAGAAGTATCCCCCTTGGATACTGGATCCCCTTCAGGATCTGATCTCCCATCCTTCGGGGCTCCCTCTTCCCAATCTGTGCACCCTTCGTCTGACAACATGGTTTCTCTAATTCCAGTGATTTTGAAATGGTCCAGGCTAGCTTCCCCTGTCAAGAATATTATCCTAGCCTCCCGGATGCCTTCCACCAGAAAGGTTTGTAGTACCAAATGGAAAAGGTTTTCTATCTGGGCTAAGAGCAGGAATCTGGACCCCTTTTCTGCTTCAGTACCAGATATTCTCTTGTTTTTGTCGTCACTTTTTCAGGAAGGGGGAAGTTCTTCTACTATTAAGTTTCAGTTGGCTGCAATTTCCAATTTTCATGAGAATAGCAAACCTAAGTTCTCTTCCCGACTCTGTAAAGCCTTCATGAAAGGCATTTTCCTTGGAGGACCACCCGTTAAGGCTCCCTCGTCTCCTTGGAATCTAACCTTAGTGCTGGAATCTCTGACTCAGAGCCCATTTGAGTCTGCTAGTTCTTGCAATTTCAGATTTTTGTCTTGGAAAATGGCCTTTATGGTAGCCATAACTTTGGCTAAGAGGGTGTCCGAGCTGGCAAGCCCTTTCAATTGTTTCCCCCGTATATGATCTTTCATGAGGATAGAGTGTCGGTTAGAATGAAGCCATCCTTTTTGCCTAAGGTTTCATCTGAATCCAATTTGAACCAATGTATACAGTTACCAGTTTTCTTTCCCAATTATTCTAATAAAGGAGAGTACATCCTGCATACTTCGGATGTTCAGAGGCAATTGTGATTTTATCTGCATAGGACTAAGGGGTTTCACAGATCAGACCAGCTTTTTGTGGCTTTTTCCCCGAATAGATGTGGCCTTCCCATTTCTAAAGTGACTATCCCTAAATGGATCTTGCGGTTCCGGGAAAGGTTACAGTTCATTCTACTAGGTCTGTGGCTACTTCTTCACCCTTCATGGCCAGACTCTCCATCGATGATATTTGCTCTGCTGCCACTTGGTCTAATCCTCCCACTTTTATATCTCATTACAAGCTTGATTTGATTTCCAGGAACAGGGCTTCCTTTGGTTCCACAGTGCTTTGACATGTCCTTCCTTGAGGCCTCCCATGGTAGACTGTAGCTGGGGACTCTGACCCTACTGTGAGGAATAATAACTTGGATAACATCAGATAAAGAGTTATGTGTTTACCATAATTTGGCATCTGTGTTATCATATGTCATTATTCATCACATTTCCCTCCCACCATCCCCCTTTTTTGTTGGATCTTCAGAGGAAGTTGTAGTGTGTGGGGTCCAGGACTATTTCCCTTTCTTTCTTTTGAGTTGTAGCGATACTGATTATGTTAGCAAACTCGATCTGAGAGTTAAAAGGCAGCAGGGGATTATGGGAGAGGGAGGAGCTTGAGCCTTGGATCTGTCTTAGCTAAAGTTGCCGGCTCGGATCCTATGTCAGATCCAAGAGCCTACTGTGATGAATAGTGATATAAGATAATACAGATGCCAAGTTATGATAAGTACATAACTCTTTTTCTGCTTACTTTGGAATTATTCAGATGACATTTACTTCTAGAGATTGTACATATTTTTTAGTATATGTTATCAGGTGGTTGATATTTCTTATGCTGTCGTAAATACAATGTGCTACACATAGCTGGATCTTTTGGTGTGACGCTAGTGATCTTTATACAGTTTCATGTAGTTCTTGCAAGCTACCAATAAAGTACACATAATTTATTTTGTTACAGCAATAATGAGTGTACAATGTCAACAAAGTGGGATGGGGGTGTGAAGACTCTCTGTGGATGAAAGTACCTTATACTGTTATTATCTGGTCATTTTAAGCAGCCATTAATCTGGCTTTGCGGTACTATTATGTGTATGTATATGTGTGAATTTAGGTGGAATATTTTGGCTACTGTGTGTTTGTGTGAAACAAACTTGAAATATGTGACTCTGGTCATTATTATTGTTATTAAATGTTGACACAGACATCTGAGAAGGACGTAGTCAACAATGTAGGTTTAGAGGGTGTCTGTAGATGTAAATGTACACATAATCTACCACTGACCAGATGCATTTTTAGTGAATGTGAGTTTCAAGGGAGTAGACATTTACTGTTGGTCATACTATTTTCAGTGTGAGACTGTTTTGTTTTATTTTATTTAGCACTAAGGGGTTTCACAGATCAGACCAGCTTTTTTGTGGCTTTTTCCCCGAATAGTGATTGTGCTATAAAATTTGAAAGAAAGGTTTTAAATCAAATATTTGCAATCATTCTGAAAGTAAAGAAGAAAAAAGTATACATATTGACAGGTTTGAACAGTGTCTATAGTAATTGGTGAGAGACAGACAAGTAATGGGACACAGGAATGGCTGTGGGGTGGGGGGGCTGGTCCCTTGCCCTGCCTAGGGCCCCATTTGATTATGATCCAGCTCTGATTACCTTTCTCCTGAGTAGAGGAGTTAAAAATCTCATCCGTCACCCTTGGGCAATTTGGTGCTGATTTCACATACTTTCAAATGGTTGAATCAAGTTGTTGAAGTCATTCACCTCTTTAGACTGAAGAAATAATTTAGTACTGACTTTGTCAACCAGGACTTGACATTCATCCCCATTATGTACATGCCTGTGATAAAGGGCCAGCAGTATCCACTTATACTGGCACTGTCTTTCACTTATTTCTTGTTCCTTTTCCCTCCTGGCAGCTTCAGCCTCTCCATATTTTACTCTCTTTTTCTTTATTACTTTCTTTCTGCTGTGGTTCTCTTTGCACCTAAAGCTGATTCACCCTCCAGGCACTTAATTTCCATCTCTAGTTTCTTTAGTTCAGTCTCCATTTTAAGGTCATCTGGGAGTGGACTTAGTTGCTTTTTCGCATGTTCTGCATTCATAACAACTAACAGACCGTTTCCAGTTTCAGTGGACTGTCTCAGCTTCCCCACAGTTGGCTATATTGTCATTCATGGTCATATCACCGTAAAAGTTTCCTTTAATTGGCAGTTTTTAGTCAGCTGTGACACTGACATTTTTCCACAGAATTTCCTAACTACTGCATCTTAAAAATAAAATAACTGTTATGTAAAATATACTGCTGTAGATTTACCTTATGACTACAATGGTGTGGGCACGTTTTTGATACAAAACTATTATGCAGGCTATGCTAGTACAGTTCAGAATATTCATACTGCTACAAACCAACTAATGCATAATGCATAATGAATGAGCATATAAATTCCACCCAAACAAAAGAATTAATCTGTAATGGTGAGAAGCTACAGTCTCATGATCTGCAGTACTATCTTTACACTTTACAATGGTAGATTACACTTATAGTCGTTGGCTCCTCAGAATTTCACCCACTTCAGGCTATGTCCATTGCTTTTCATTGCAATGTTAACAGTGGAAATGAGTCCTGATCAAGATCATTTGCAGACAAACACACAGTATTTTCTAGGCGGGATTAATTTTATGTCTCTAGTACTAACAATCTTTTCCCTATATGTACATTATATACATTTGGAAACAACAACCATATTTTTAATGAAAAAATAGGTTGAATTCAGTTTATTACAGCTATCTATGTTTTACTGAAAAACAACTGAAAGTTTAGTCTGCCTGTTACAGTTTTACCCTGAAAGTAGTTAAACTTTTTTAAAGCTTAGTACCACTTCTGTAGAGTGTCTGCCTATTCCACCTTGCAACTTTTTGTTTATTCTTTGCAATACTGCATCCTTGCAGACTGCCCTCCATTCTGGAGGATTTAGTTTTTGAACTGCACGAATGTGTGAGTCAGTGCTTCAGTAAACATGCAAATCACAGTTCTAAAACTATGTGAGTCACCATCTGTTATTGCACTGTGACCCTTTCTGCATTGCTCTTGCATCTGCACAACATGAGTTTGCTGAATTACAGAATCATAGGAGATTACTAGGTTATCAACCCAGAGGTCATTGTAAGCCTAGCCGTTTCAATCCAATGTAATACCATAGAGGTACTAGTCAACACCAAAGACTGCATTTAGTGATGACTGCATGTCCAGAAGGGTTGTGGGCGTTATCCCCGGTAACAAATTTACAGTGCCCCATCCACTCATCCAGGTTACTCTTGAAGAGCATCACAGAGGTGCTCCGTTTCACCTGAATGGATAGCTTGTTCCAAATAGGTGGCAATCAATGGGAGATAAATCTGTCCCTCCAGCATGTCCTATTTAAGTCGCAGGCCATATTCAAGTCCCTGGAACAGGTAGCCCTAGACCCATTTGATTTACAGAAATGCAGCAAGATCATTAGGTTTGGGTCTTGGGTTGTTCTGTAGGCTGGCCATGAGTCTCCCCTAAGAAGTCTATGCGATACTGAGTATAGTGACAGGGATTTTAGTTGGTCCATGTAAGGCACATGCTGGAGGCCCTTGATCTTCTTTGTTAGAAACCTCTGTGGTCTCGCCAATTGCTGTAGGTGTTTAGTATGGTACATGCCGAATGGGGCGTTATACTCAATTATGGTCTGGATAAGTGCCGAGTATGGGGGGGGGGGTTATAACTTCTTTTGCTCTAGAGGTGATGTCTTTACAAATTAAGTGAGCTACATGGAAAGCTTTCCTTACAATGATAGACATGTGGTGGTTAAAGTTACGGCTGTGGTCAACCTGGGATCCCAGATCCCTTACCATTTCATGGGTACTTAGGGTATTGTTATTGATTTGATAGCGTGAAGGGACACGGTTACATTTATAAATTAAATAGTTTAAATAAATACCAAATTAGATTTACTATCTTCCCTTCATACTTATGATTCTAACAATGCCTAAGCAAAAGACTTCTCTGCATGTGTGCTTGTTTGTAATTTGACCTTAATCTCCATGCAAGGATTTCCTAGCTAAAAGGAAAAAGTTCTTAGAAAAACACCACCTATCTGACCAAAGGCATGAGAGCTAATAATTTCCTTTTATACTTCTGATTTTGTCCAACAGAGTTATTTAAGAAAACTTGTATAAATCAAACTTGGGTTTACAATGTTTTCAGAGACAGTAGTGATTTCAGTGTCTGCAGCCTACCAGTTCTGGATGATTACTAAGGCTACATTTTTTGCAGGGTTCATCTTCTTCAGTAGGTGCCGGCACCACTTCTGAGGTACTATCTAAGTCATCATCTAGCTCTTCATGACTATCACTCTCCTCACTCTCCTCTTCACTCTACACTTTCTTCTTACATCTTTGCGATCATTGAACTCACTTCCATCGATTCAGATGTAAACTTATCTAGTATATTAGATTTCTGAACAATATAACTTGAAATGATTCTCTTTGTTTTTATACACAGGAATGTGGGGTGTGCAATGGGTGGACCAAGCTAAACTGCTCCTCACTTCTGCAAGCAGCTGACATTGGCAAGCTGTCCACACTACTCTTTACGAAGCAGTCTGTTGCTGGCTCCCTAGCCTCCACCAGGGAACTCTGGCCACTTTTGTGTGCCCATTTATGTGCCGCCCAGGACAGGCCCACCCATGCTCCTTTGTAAGTGCCTTAAATGCCCAAGGAACTAATTGAATCTTGGTTGCCAGGGATGTAGTCGGGGTTTTATACCTGCATGCCACGGCACTGGCTACTTCCATTTTAAATTTCCACACATTCATTGTCTAGCTCTTTTGTTTAAATTCTGGTTAACTTTGCTGCTCCACACATAACTCAAACGCTCACAACTTTCATCAGTGTCAATAACAGATTCAGACAAAAGTTTATTCCTTACTTTTGTTTTATACCACATACAATTCTGCTTCTCAATGATGAAGCATGCAAATTGCCATGAACATAATCTTTAGCTCTGCTTTAATTCAGTTTCATATGCATCAAGAGATTCTTGAGAACTATGACTTAGTGAAAAGCAAATGTTGAATATATAGCAAGATGTTTTTAGGCTCAGAAAACTGGTGGTACTTGTTTGTAATAGTATCTAACACACACACACACACACACACACACACACACACACACACACACACACACACACACGCACACACACACACACACACACAGAGTGCTGCTGCTCTCTAGTAAGGATAAATGTGTTAAATACCTCAATTACATTATCTTCCAGATTCGGAGAAGTTGCAACTAGGATTTCTTTACTATTTTCAGACGGTCTCAACCTGATTCTATATACCCTAAATTTCTATGTTCATTGCTTTCAAATTTCTGCCAAATTACTTTGAAGTGCCACTAATACTGACAGTGTTACTTGTAACATGGAACCCATGGTGAATTTAAAGTAACCATTATATGAAAGAAAGTAATTCATATTTCAGGATATTCTGTTAGCTCACTGATTCTTTAAGCATTGTGAAGATGTATTTTTTTCAGCAGTTTGGCACTTTACTGGCTTTTCTGGCTTGAAAATGAGTTGTGTCATTTCTAAAAGAAAGGGCAGAAGATACTAAGATGTATATATTGCATTATTAAAGTGACGAGTTTACAAGAACTTAAAGAAGCAGTTGTTGACAGACAGGCCTGGTATACTAAAGTCCTTAAGACCCCCAAGAGTTAAGAATGGACCAAGTAATTTACCCAGATTCATCCATCCACAACCCCTTTTCCCCATTTTTGCGTTTGGGGTCTGGGTGTCACTTCACCATTGTTAATCATTTAGAGCCAAGGTTTACACCACTGGGTGGCTATCACTGCCACAGTACTTCTTCTACACTACACACTCGTATGCACATGCACATCCTTGGCCTAGGGTTGCCACCCTTTCAAATGCCCAAAGTAGGACATTTTTTGTAGAAACATGAGATTTTGCAGAACAAAACATACCCACAGCCAGTACAAAGAACAGAACGTTACTTTTTTGCCAAAATAAAAGTTATCCTTATAGTATTTCAGTTGCTTACACTATTTAATATAACATCTAGGTGTTTCAAATACAAAATAACTTTTATGTAGCTATTAAAAGAAAACTTAGGAAATAAGAGTGTCCATTCCAGCTACTGTATTCCTTTGGAATGTGGGAAGAAACTGGAGCACCTAAAGGCAACCAGTACAAACACAGGGAGGACATGCAGACTCCCCACAGAAGGCACCGCAGGTGAGAATTGAACCGCAGAATCTCCTGCTGTGAGGCAACAATCCGCTGTAACGCTGTTACCCAAATAAGCACTTATTTATTCCTATTGAAAATGGCCCGTCGCAGGCCAGGCTCAGACTGGGAGTAAATAATACATTATCAACTTGCTTACAATTTTCTAACAACTGAAAATAAACAAACAGATGAATATAGTGCTAAGGTGTACAGACAGACGTAAATAAATACAAAAAAGAAAAAAACACAATAAATATTACATTAATCTCTCAAAAATGTACATATGCAGAGAGAGGGAAAATAAGGAGCATGCCTGTTGATCTATTGTACTGTCTGTGTAAATTCCAGTCACAAACACATTTACATTGATAATGTTTAGGAGAAAGTAATAGTGATATAAGTAATGTTTTTACCTGCAATAGGTATTATTTTGTTTGCATGCAAGTATTCTACAGTTTTAGTTACTTTAAGGTGTTCGATTTGCTATTTTTTTTCAGTAGAATTATTTCAGGGTTATTATATTCGTAGTTTGGGGACTTGCGTACAATCCCCTGCATACTTGTTTAAGGTAAGCCGCTACCAACGGCGTTGTTGTTTTATGAATATGCATAATACAAATACTAATACAGGCGCCTTGGTATAGTTTTTCTTAAAAGGGGCGTTCTGGGAAAAAAATTGCCGAGAGACGGGTGTTGGGTGGTGCTTCTTAGTATTACGTGAACGTGAGCTTGTTTGTGCTGATTGGTAGACTACGAGAATCTTGCAAGAGACCATTGGTCTGGAGTTGATGTTTGAATCTCAACTGGGGCGGGACAAATAATACAGTGCAAATTGTAAAAATATGATGTTACGTTTTGTCTGGTTCTTTATTTGTGGATATGCCAATGTGGATATTTAAAGAGAAAAATACGGCTTTATAATAATAAGAATTTTATTTCCTGGTATTTTTGATTTGCAGAAATTCAAAGTGTGTACTGGTACAGGCGAGGAAGCGGCGTGCTGAAGCTCCACGCACCGGCTTTCCCTGCAGTTAGTTGCTGATCGCGCCTTTGAGTGTGGACGATGGCTGGATTTGTGAAGAAAGGTGTACTTTTAGATATCAGTCCAACTGAACGTTCCCTGCTGAACGCTGGTGCCAGTGTTAGACAAGCTGGCATAGACAAACAATGTCATCCAGTTCTCTCACTAACTCACTTTTGTCGACCCCCTTTTGTGAGTTTTGACTCTGTTAGGGTTGGAACTTCCAGGTCTGGGATTCTATTTATTGAAAATCCTAGTGAACATCTGGCGGAGGTCTTTTTGGACAAATTCCCATCTGCAAAAGGATTTTCCGTGGATCAGAGACATTTTGTTTTGCAGGTATTGCACATATTTCATTGTAAGTGAACTCCACAACCCCCCCCCCCCCCCCGTGAGTTGATTTTAGTGAACTGATTGCTGAGGGATGGGCAGTGTTTTACATTGCATACATACCTTTCAACTGCCTATGTTTACACCGTCCGTAATAGAATTGCTGATTTTATGGTAAATTTCTGAGGATTACAGTCCACAATATCAGGCGCTAGAATTTTTTTCTTAGAAAAAGCATTTGGAAATAAAATCAGATTAATTAACTTTTAAATGAATTAGAGTAAGATGTGTATAGAATTCTTGAATAAATACGTTGAGGGGTATTTATACGTGCAAAATATTGTTGTGATTTTTCTTTTCCATAGATCATGTACATTACTATTGGGTATTGTTTTACTTGGTCAGAGTGAGTCAGATGAGCCGATGACCATTTTCCAGGAGCGTTTTAGGTTTGACATCAGCGCTGTTATAAAATAAGTGTATGTAACTTATAGTATTGTGTAGCTATATTCAGCATAAATTATTGATGTGTGTATTTACTTGGAGACTTTAAAAGCTGTGGATTTATACAGAATCTGAGTAAGCAGTAGTACAGATTCCCTATTTTGAGTATAATGTGCTGCCAAATTTTAGTTAACTGCCACACGCAACAGTTTACCGTTAACATTGAAATCCTTTCTAATGTCTGACCTGGAAGCGTAGCTGTCAACCGAATCGGGGACAGGCCTCGTCAGAACTGAGGATAAATTCAGAAATAACTAGGGGCACTCTTTAAAATATTACTACTGTTCACCTGAGATGTTGATAGAATACGTGTGTGGGAATCAGTATACCTCTTCTGAAGTAAAAGAAGTCTAAGTTTAATTGTCATTATTTGTTTATTTATGATTCACCACCTTTTCCCTAAAGGTCACCAGTTTTATAAGGGCCTAAGAGGGGCAGAGATAAAATTCGAGTCTAAATCAAGGACACTTGATAGTTATTTATGCCTGAAGCATTCACTTAACGTACCCAGTTCAGCAATATTTGTATGGATAGTGTCTACTCAGAATGCCATGGTATACCATCAGAAGTGAGTAATCCTGGGTGTGATTGCCTGGTCTCTGGGAGCCTTAATGTTATAAGTTAGTCTGCATAATTGTATCTTAGTATCCCCTCAAAGATGCGCAGTAGCAGCCTTGCTACTACGCATCGGGAGGGGTACTAGGATACAATTATGCCAGTAGCAATGTTTATATGATCAATGCTGCAGTAGCCTTGGTTAGATATAACAGCTGTCCAACTTCCAAAGTTTCAGGGCACCTTCCACGCATCCAAACTGTCAGGTAGCTCAAGCTGGGATGACGTAAGAACAGAGTTTGGTCATTACATGGAAAGTAGCAACAAGTCTTGTCCATGGAGCAGACTACATTTCCTGGCATGCACTGCACTAGTGACTAGTCTAATATTACTAATACTGTTAGTTCCATGCCACTTGTATGACTCTGCTAGTTTCTCATGCTCCCATAGTAGTTAATGGCTGTTGATGAGTGCACAACTGAGGTCATATTAACCATCTGTGTTTGGAAGTCTGAACAGTGGTACTGTGTTTTCTTTGGCAAGTGTTACAAAAGGGTCTACTGCTCAATAGCTAGGATGCACAGTAGCATGTGTTACATGTTTCTCGTGACTGATGTAACAGCTGTGTATGTCCAGTTAAAAGGCATACATTGTGGATGCCATTAACAGTGGTTACAACCGTGTCTTCCAGAAATTTGTAAATGGGGAGGGTTGGGGAGACATGGACCCCCCCCCCATTTTAAAACAGAACTCTGAACTTGAACAAAGGCCCAAAATCAAGGGCATACACACACAAACATAAAAAATGTGCTAGACGAACATGTTTTTCATTATCGGGCATTTTCTGAAGGATATTTATTTATTTATTTATTTATTTATTTATTTATTTATTTGCAGTTTGTTTACCAGGATAGTCCATTGGGCCTCAAGGAGCCCGTTTTCAATGGAGTCCTGGAGAGAATAGCTCCAGAAAAATACAAATACATAGTACAGAAAAAGTACAAATCTTTAGTACACGTTTCTGATACTCAGATGTACGCCAGTATTTAGTGACACCAGCCCTCAATGATTTGCTAGAAAAACTCAAATTTTATGAGGAACACACCAAGAAATGTGAGGCAAAAATCTGGACATACTGTGAAAATGTGTCGGGGTGGGGGTGTCAAGGGTCAGCAGTTATGGTACATTCACTTTTCAGAAATTGAAAAGTAAAAACATGACATTGTGTAGGTTAAATAGGAGCTAATGTCTTCCCTTGTCTTTGACAGCTTTTCCTGTTAAACACAATGTCAGTTATTGTGGTTCCTCCCACCTCTTGCACACAGCAAAAAAACAAAACAGTAGTCCTTTTATTAACAATTGCCTTTTCTTTTGCTTCTCCCACTGGCATGGGGTCAGGTGCATAATTGGTTGCTAATGAATATAATTACATAAATTGTAGATGGTCATTTTTCAGCCAGTATGAAAATGAATGCTAGTAAGCACAAACAAAAAAATACAGATACTGTGATATGAGATAATTTCATTTCACCAAAACTTTGGCGATATTGTACTTGAGGGCCTCACCAGATGTGCAGTGGCAAGCCCCGCCCAAAACTCGCCCCCGTGCTGTTTCGTAATCGGGCACTAATGAATGTGTTCCCTCGAAGAATCCTAATACACTGTCCGGCTTTTAGTACATGTCTTGTGTTGTCTTCGAGAACAATTGTTTGTTTCTTATTTTAATATAAACAAAGAAATGCGTATTTATTAAATAAAAGACATATTTCAGAAACTTCGTTTTGTTCCTGCATCTGGCTGTCTGCAAAGTATATTTTCTTTTAAATTAAACGGTAAGCTACATGGTCACTTTTTAAGCTAATGATTTAATCGGGAGATACATTTTTTTTTTTTTATTCAAAATAAAGTATATAAGCTCACTTCTTATTCTTGTCCTGACCTAGGGTTACCACCAGTTTTCCTTTAGGCTGGGCAGTCCCTTATTTGGGCAGGTGTGTCCTTGTCAGGGAGGAGGATATGAAAATGGCGAGTGTCCTTTTTTCTAAGTTCCCTTTATTAGTTGACTAAAGCTATTATTTTTGTATTTGAATTGCTTACCAACCAACTCAAATTCTAAAAAGAGTGGGCTTTTATTTTAGCAAAAAAGCTATTATTTTTGTATCTGAAACGCTTCAAAATGTAACAAGCAACTAAAATTCTTCAAGAGTGTGCTTTTATTTTTAGCAAAAAAAAGTCCATTCATTTGCACTGTTTGAATGCCATGTCAATCATGACTCATTACATATGCATACCTGGTCATCAGTCATTTGCGACACGCCCACTTCTGCACGAAACGCAAGGTGAGGCCTTGGGTATAATATCGCCAAAACTTTTATCATAATGTTATCAGTTCATCAGTATGAAAATGAAATTCTGCAGTTGAAGTTGCATCACTGTCAGTCCCAGAGAGGTGAAACATGAGGTGTTGTGTGTTGAAAAAGATGGAGGTAGAGGTGGATAGAAAATTATGCCCCCTCCGCTAAAAGGAAAACCATAACAAACAGTTTTATTCACAGTTGCACTGCAGGGATACCATAGTTTCTGAGAAGTTTTGGGGAAGTGTATTATAGAAAGCTAAAGTGTGTTTTTTGCATGTTCTCCTTGTATCCATGTGAGTGTCTTTTTAAGGTATTCTGGTTTCTAGCTGTCTGCTAAAATATGCTGCTTAGTGGCTAAATTTTCTCTGATAGTTGTCTTACTGTTGCCCCTTTAGCCTGGGTTATGGGTAATCTGTATTAGCCTACTTAACCCAATTTAGCAAATAATAAAATAAATAATTGGGGATGTGTATGTGCTTTGCTGTTTCTAAAGAGAGGCCTGAGATCATCATTATTGAGCATTCCAAGGAAGTTCAGTAGTTTGTGGTTTTGTGGAAACCCAGTGGTTGTAATCCTGTAATGAGCAGCAACTGGATAAAGGACTCCATATGTTCCGTACAGGTGCAGGACGTATATTGGAAGCCTGTAAAGGAAGAAATGGGTAATGTGAGATAAGGATGTACATGTGGAGTTTATAAAAATTTAGTGCCCCCCCCCCCCCCCCCCATTAAGCCAGGCTTCCCACTGAGGCATGAGAGATGGGGGTTGAGGACTGTAATGAGTTAGATTTGATCAGATCTCATATTTTTCAAATGAGCTTACCCAGTTACATGTTGTCTGCAACACCTCCCCAAACATGATGTATGTATAGTTAACTTAAAACAAAACAGAGGTTGATTGTCTGTGTCCGTTTTAATGTTTCTGGCAAAATATAAGTTAATAAAGATATTGCTGTCTTTTTAATACACAGTAACTGTGTGTATTCCTGAGACGTAGCAACTGGAGATAACATCCCAGGCTGTGTTACTAGAAACTGTACTGTTCTGTCACAGACTATATTGCTAAGTTTGAGCAAAGGCAGCTATGCAGAAGTCTTGACGTATCTCTTCTGGATGCATTATAGGTTCATGGGTAAGTACAGGGCAGGCTGCACTTGAGGGACATTTTAAGTCTAGCCAATTTCCCTTTTGGTGCTTAAATTAACCTATCATGTTTTGTTTAAAGTTGTCCTTGGCTGTCTTATTGTCAGTAATTATATATTACCCTAGTGAGAATAACTGGGATCAAGCCATAGATAATGAGGGGACCAATGTGTGTCTTACGTTTGAGTTGAATCCCTGCTTATCTTGCTGAGCTCCATTTGTACCTGATGGAGAGTACTTCTTAAACAATCTGAATTACAGAGCTACACAGGTATATTTTGCGCACTTTATCTAATTAAGTATTTCTTATCAGCACTGCACTGGTCGTATATTTATTCAGTACTGCATTGTTTTTTATTTATTTGTGTAACAGTTCTGCACTAGTTTACTGCACTGTTTTTATTTGTTTGAATTATTTACTTTTCTGTGTCTCCATTTATATAATTGCTGATCTGTGGTTGAATTTTTGTATAGTTTGTGGCTTTTGCTGTTGCCCGCCCCTACTGGGAGTTTGTGATGTACTCAGTCCAGAGAGGTAAAACTGGTCAAACGGCTTCTGTGTTCTCTTTGTCTCAGGGTGTGACTTTGGAAGGGTCTTTTATCTGCTGGTATAAAAATATTACATTTGAGTTGAATCCCTGCTTATCTTACTAAGCTCCATTTGTACCTGACAGAGACAGAGCTACACAAGTATATTTTTCGCACATTATCTAATTGTTCAGTGTTTCTTATCAGCACTGCACTGGTTGTATTTATTTGCTTATCAGTACTGCATTGTTTTTTATTTATTTGTGTAACAGTTCTGCACTAGTTTACTGCACTGTTTTTGTTTAACTGAATTATTTACTTTTGTGTGTCTCCATTTATATAATTGCTGTTCTGTGGCTGAATTTGTGTAGTTTCTGGCTTTTGCTGTTGCCCGCCCCTACTGTAAATTTGATAAGGGACACTCCTCCCAGTCCCATCTAATTAGCTCATTCTACCTAATACAGAGAACATTTGGGAAGGTCAAACCCCTTAGTTCCTTAATCTTGAATTTTCTTCCGTTTCTCCTCTCTCCCTTTTCACTTTACTAACCAAAAAAAAACCCAACACTTTATTCATCTTCTTTTACTGTATTTGTTCTCTAAAGTGCTCAGTTGCATATTTTCTGTTGCATTTGTTCCTGCTTGTTTACAGCCTGTTTAATAACACAATTTAGTTTTGCTTTAAGTACTTTGGCTTTAGGCTAACCCCTTAGCTCTCCCTGGCATTCTGTCTCAGATTCTGAAAAGTATGGATAGACAGTTTCCTACAGTTTATCCTGCCAGTCTGGTTGATATGGGCATCCTGAAATAGTGTGGCAACTGCCTTGTATACACAGACAGCCACCTACAACTACCACTTAGGAACACAATTTGTGAGATGCTATTACATTAGGAACCTAGAGTCCAAGCTCTCTCCCTCACAAGCCGGTATATCTGACACTGAGAAGATTGTCAACACAATCACTCACCTCAAACACCACCCACACCAGACAACACACACCCACATATGTGAAGGTCGTCAACAAAAACATACCCAAACAAAGGAGACCTCTGAGGCAAAAACACACGCAATCTCCACAGCCCTCCACACCACATATCACGCATAGTTCACACACCTATGTCTCACAACCACCAAGACTTAACCATAAACCCAACATATTAGTC
>NC_056741.1:784802676-784813792 GCF_019279795.1 Protopterus annectens
TTTCCCATCAGTCAGAATGTAGGCGAGATGGATCCCAAACATCTGAAGTTATGGTGAGTACATAACTAAAAGTTTTTCCAAACACCTTTATTGAATCATCACTTGTGACACAGGCAAATTTACATTAATGTAAAAGTAATAAAACTAATAGCCAGTTTTGATAAAGAATGAGAGCTGGAGTTGAGGCGCACTGAGGCCAAACCCTATTTTTCAGATATAAGAGGGAAAGACAACTTTGAGAGGAAGGAAGTGATGAGCAGAAAGGTTACTAGGATGCCAGTCCTATATTCCAGCAATGTGAGGCCAGTCTTGGAGGTATATAAGACGTTCTGGCCCATTTTTACTGCTAATGAGGACATCAGCAAGATTGTAGGACCTAACTCCAGTTTTGTGTTTATGAACATATGAAGTCTCTTAAAAGATTATTGTGCTACCCAAAGAAACTGGAAGTTGATAGAAATATAGATAATGCGAAAATTACTTTACCTTGCTGGAAACGCAAAGTTTGCAAGTTTTACATGTCTGGAGAATGTTTTTCACCCAGATCTGAATATGAACTTTGTTTTTAGGGTTGAGGCAAACTGTAATACCAAGCATGTGGTTTATCTGGCTCACTGTGTGGTGTGCATGTCATTTTACATAGACAAAACAGGATATTAAAAGACAGAATAAGAGAACATTTCTATTATATCAGTAGTAAAATGACAAGTAGTGCCCTAGTGAAACATGTAATGGATAATGACAGTACACATCAGTTCAAGTTTTTGGTTATTGGTAGAGCAGTGGTAGATGAGAGGTTGGGGGGACATAAATAAGACAGAAGTAAATGAGATATGGATAGTGAGGTTGAGAGCAGATAGTGGCAAGGGGCTAAATGATAAAATTCCCCTGAAACCTATTTTGAAAGCCAGTCTTCTCTTTAGAGTTTTTTTGTAGAGTTTTTAGGTACACACTCATAAGGTAATCACTTTACATGTGGGTGTTTTCAATACAAATTTTTATGCATGTACTGGCCTCTTCGGGTTGTAATGTCGTCTTCCTTTTTTGTTTTGTATTCATTTTAAATGTTATGTACCATTAGATTTTTCAGTGCGCAATGTAAATGTTATGTGACTATTTTACACTGATTTTATTACTAGTGTGTGATCTACTGCTTCATACATCTAGCTTAGTGTGTGCCCTTTTAAATCTTCAATTGATTCTCCTTATTACTTGGAGGACCAATGTATATTTTGTTATATAAGGGATGAATTGTTTGCTATTTATCAATGTCTGAGGAAGCAGTGTATGAACTGTGAAAGCGCTTACATTTTTTACAATACATTGTTTTAACCTGGCTCTGACATCGTGTTCTGCCCTTTTGTGGATTTTTGGATTTCTTTCTATTCAGGGCAGAACATTCGTCTGGTGTTTTGTTTTTGCTTGGATTTGCTAATGTAAACCTTTTTTTTTTTAAATTATTTTAACAGCCTGCAGAGAGAGTTCCTATTTCTATAACATGGACTCCAGTGGAAGAAGGAGGAGTGAGAGAACTGATTACTTTTGCTGTTAATGGCAGTGTAAAAGTTCAAGCAGTTTTGCTGGGTAAGGCAGAGCAACCTCAAAAGAAAAAGGTGAGGACTTTTAACTTTATTTTATTTACATAAAAACAATTTTATTTTCTAGTTTTTTTGTCCACATTGCTGCCTCTCCGTCCACACCTCCTGAGCTGCCACTTATTCATTCCCCCTAAACTAGTCACTTGTACTCTGCTTCACCCCACAGGATGAACACCCTACAGGAGACCCCCCCCCAATCTCCAATGGAGACTTGCTTAGTGATGGTATACCCTTACGTGACCAGTTTCATGGGCAGGAGGAGGTGTCATCCAGGCAAACATGTGGGTAAATGGTTTTCTCCTGACCTATTCTGATTTCTTGTAGCAGCTTTCCACAGTGGTTATGTCCGTAATCTGTACATAGTTTGGTGCACGGGTCTTGAGTCATCTGCACAGCATGCACAGGTGCGGTGAGCAAACATGAATTGCTTGCTGTAAGCAAGTCCAGCTGTTTCTTCCAGCATCCAGACTATTGCTCAAGTCTGGATAACATGAGCTGTAGTCAGGATCATATCTGTTGGGACAACAGAGTTTGCCACAAAATGTAAATTTGTTGAATATGTGTATCTTTTTGCCAAATAAAAGCTTAAACTTTTTATATCTGAAGTTTTAAAGAATTTTAAGTTTAAGATTACTGGAATGAAGCATGTCAGCTTAGGTGAAAAATTTAAGAATAAAACATGTTTGTATAGATTGTTTATATAAAAAAAATAGTTTATATTTAAAAAAAAGAAACTATAAAACATTGAGTTTTGTATGTATTGAAAGAACAACAATGGCACTCGGCTTTAAATTAATAAGGTGTTTGCTCTGTATAGACTGTGGTATTAATTCACATTTTATTTGGTAACTAGGAAAGTGAGGACAAACCTTGTATTATCCTGACTGACAACTTAAAAATTGTAAGATATTCGTTGTTGGACAGATCAGAGTTGGCAGTTGGTTACTTTACCAAGGTCTCTAGCTGAGATTCTTCCCTACTCGCATCATGCACCTCTCCCCTGATTTTGTTTGCTCCTTCTATAGCAAGGATCACTGTACTTGTGGTGAAATGTGTTTCTTAAAATTAGCTTTTATTTATTTATTATTATTTTTTTTAACTTTGGTCATACTTTTCTTTATCCTCACCTTTGAGGAGGATAATGGCTTGGACTCGGACCTTGTTCTTCTGTTAGCCTTATTTTTAGGTGTTTTTCCTTGTATTGCCTGTAACAGTTGTATATAGTTACATCATTTTTTTTGTTCATGAAGTGTAACTACTGTTCGTTGCTTTTTGTGCTGCTAGTAACACTGGCTTACTGTTACTATTTTGGGTGTTGCCTTATTTTTGACATGAAGCAAGGGCTTCAGAAAATGTGACTGCAGTGTCCAGATAATCCTGCCCCAGTATACCCATAACCTTTGTGTAGTGTGGTTGGAGCCAGAGCATCTTCAGGCCACCCATGATATTTGTAAGGCCTTTGGCCCTTGTTCTCTACAAAAGAGGAAAAGTAAACTAATTCTGAGGGATTTATTCCCTTTTCTTTTATAAAGCACAAAAGTAAAGACAGAGAGACCTGGATAACAGCAATGATAAAGTTAAGAAGAAATGCAAAAGTAATGCAAAAGGAGAAACGTAAGTAGAAGAAAAAGAAAGCCAAAAGAATCTCAGCCTTGATATTCTACATTACCAAAAGTCCCTCAGACTGACCCATTACATGTGATCTTTGTCCTGATTGTTTTAGTGCCATCCTTCTCTAAAGTGTCAGGGTCTTCCTGTACTGAGATCTTTGTCATTCTTGACCACTCTTCCAAAATAATGGCAAGTAGCTGCTCTTACCAAGGGAGCTGTCCATGTTCACCTCTCCCCATCTCCCCTTTACTACTTTCTGTAATTCTGCTAGGTCTAGCTGGAGCTGCTCTGGCTTTGACTAGGGAATGAGGGCTTTTGTAAAGGCTCATATTGACATGGGTGTCATCCCATCCCCTGTAAATGTATGATGAACTGGGTTGGCCTTGTATCTTCTCACAGAACGCTCCTTCTCTAGTATGTGTATTGGTACCCAAGGTAATGGAACCATTGTCCTTCCTATAGTTTCCTTATTGGCACTGGCAGGATCCATTTTACTCGGTACCAACTTCAAAATAATAAGAGTAGATGGTAGTATCTGTGCTGACCTCTCAAAGCTGGGTTTTTGGCACCACCTTCAGTGCAGACTTTTTTAGTGTCTGGATCATTTGCATTTGAGGTGTCTGCTCTGATCTCTGTCAGAGCTATCCAGTTTGTTGGTATCTGTCTTCCCATCCTAATTATGTCCACCTCTTTATGGACAAAAACATTAATGAATGGGGTTTTTGGTGCTGATGGATTTGTCATTGGCTTTCAGAGTCATAGACTATCGTAGCCTGCTCATCTGTGCAGGTCGGGGATGTTCCAATAACGGCTCTTCCACTCCCTGGGCACCCTTCATTCTGCAGCTTTCCCCCCTCACCATCCTTCCCGTGGACAAAAGTTCCAAAGGCTTTGCACAAGCTCTTTACAAGAGACCTCATCAATTTTCTGGCGATTTGGATGAGTTCCTTCTGGATCCGCTATGAAAATGCATGTGCAAGAGGAGGCACATTAACTCTCCACCTGTCACTCTTGGCACTGACCTAGATGTCCCTACAGTCCCTGCCAGAGGATGCCAGATGTGGTGAAATTTTGGAATTCATGTGGCAAAAGCGGTCCCAGCCCACTGACCTCTATTCCCTAGATGTGGAGGTTTGTTTTTAAGGTCTTCAGGTCTGCCTCCTCTACCTCCTTGGTGATCCCTCCCACTGATCATATGAATGGCCCGATGACAGAGAGGGCATAGTTGGAGCCTAGTCTGTCTGAAAGTATCTCCCACAAACCAGACAAGATTTTACATCTAACTAAAGATGTCCAAAAGTGGAGTTATTTTTGTAGTAATGGCCACTAAGAGGGAGTTTTTGAATGACTGCCCATAGGTCCATTTTCCCAACAAGGGGTTTTGGACATGGGACCGAATGGGAAATGGAGCATATGCTCCAGGCACATTTTGCACTCACGACGCTGAATTATGTAACCCATATGGTATATTTCCAGAAAGATCTTGTGGAACAAATGTTAGATTCTTGAAGTCTGCCATGTCTGCAACTTATTAAAAAAAAAAACTCCTATGGCAACTGCTTACCATTTCCAAACCTGTGTGTGAGGCTATTGTACAATGCAGCTGATGGAGAGATTAGGGCAGCAGGAACTGGAAGTACCATGAATTACCATCCATGCATGGCTACCTCACTGTGACTTTACAGAGAAATTCAAAGCACTCTATCAGTGGGCTCTCACTTTTGCCACAAGCTTATGGAAAAAATTCCTGAAGTGAGAGCAAGAAGGTAAGATACTGTCTGCCTTAGGAGTCCATTTTTAGGCCCCTCAGAAATCCTTTTCAAGGAATCACAAAAGGTTCAATGCACTCTGGTTTAAGAAATCTCAACATATCCTCCCTATGACTTCTTTTCATACAGGGGCAGTTGAGGTCGAGGGAGACCCCTCCAGCAGATGCCTCAGGGGCAGAAGTCTGCAGGACAAGGGATTCGGAGGTCATTTTTCCAATAAGCAGGGTTGCCTGACTGGCCATCAAGCAAGACAACTTTCATCAGATTATTTCCAGAATTGTCATCTGTCCCTTCCAGATATACCAATCTATCTAAAAAAAAAAAAAAAAAAAAAAAAAACCTTCATTAACGAGGGATATTGCAAATCCCCTGCAAAAAGAGCTATTCAGGAGGTCCCACCGGACTCTCTCCTAGATTCTTTCTATCTCAAAATATGTAAAAGGACCTTGGGCCCATTCAAGACCTAAGTAGCCTACCTCATTATGTAAAGAAAAGAGTTCCAGGTGGTCACAGTGCAAGCCATCCTTCCCTGCCTATAGCAAAAAAACTGGGTGTGCTCCTTAGACCTTCATGACACTTAACTTCACATAAACATTGCCAAGGAGTCTAGAAGGTAGCTGTGCTTCCAGCTGAGAGCCATTCTTTTTCCATTCCAAGCCTTGCCCTTTGGTCTCGCCAGAGGCCCACAGGTGTTCATCAAATGCAAGGTGGTGGTAGCAGCTCATTTGTAACTAATGGGAGGATCTGCATATTTCCATATTTGGGTGATTGGCTCCTAGCTGCTCCAGCAGGAGAGTCTGTTCTGTTTGCCAGTGATTGAATTTACTTATGGCTGTTCTTTGGCATCTTAGTGAACTCTGAAAAATCTGCGTTACAGCCTTGGCAAACCTTGGTCTTCATAGGAAGACATCTGGATACTAGGTCACGCACTATCAAACTATTAGAAGAAAGACTTTTGTCACTTAAAACTGCAGTTATAACCATTCTGACCTGCCACAGTCTTTGGTCAAATAGTGGTTTCTATACTACTTGTAAATCACACAAGATTTCACATAAGGGTTGTACAGTGTACTCTTTGTGCAGTGGTCTCAGCCAATGCACTCCGCTATACTTGCATTAGTTTCTCCCAGTTGCAAAAAACATTCCATGTGTTGAATAGATTCTTCATAACCCCCAAGGGGAAAACCCTTTACTCCACCCCTTACCAAGGCCACAGCGACAATTGATGACTTTCTTATATCCGCATTTTGACTGGAGAATGGTTTGCGATAAGTGGATCTCGCTCGTTCTTGCTAGCTCTCGCTCGCTCTCTCTCGTGCTTTTGTGCTCGCTGTCTCTTGCTCTCTCTCTCGCTCTCTATGGCTTCCTCTTCAGTAGCAGCTCTAGCTTCTGAATCCATAACTAGATCTCCTTCCCACCTATCAGGTGAACCTCACCTGCACATTCAGTTCCTGAAAATAGCTACACAGTTTCTCCAAGCTATGAAAGAGCAAATGGAAAACATTTTCTGTCTGGGCTTCTCATTGGGGCTTTATTCTGGAAATTTGGAAAGAAAACTGGCAGATTGATGCCACTATCAGGAGAAATGCTGGTTTACTCTGCAGGGATACCCTGTCTTTATGAAATAACATATATGGGAGCTTGACAGATAAGGCTTGGAAATCGTCTTGGCTGAAGTGATTGCAACTAAAAAGTCCATCTTCTAAGACAAACTGTAGCCACTGGTTCAAAGGGGGGGGGGGGGAGAAACCAGTGCCTGAAGCACTGAGGTGAGATCCCAAGGGGGGAGTTGGCTCTTTAAATGGATGCCTAAGGAGGAAGGTACCTTTCAAAAAGGCTTTACAAAGTTTGGACGAAGCCAAAGAAGCCGAATTCTTGCCTACGTGAAAATTAAAAATCACTGCCAATTGTCCCTTACTGGTAGAGAAGCTAGCGCCATGGTTAAAAATACTCACCAAAAACTCCAAAATGGCCAGAACTGGTGCAGTGAAAGGATCCAAGTCATGCTGAGAAGCCCAGATCAAAAAGTGCTTTGATTTACTTGAGTAAACCTTCCTGGTAGAAGATTTGTGAGCTGCTACCAAAATCTTCTTAATGGGAGATGACAGTACGAGAGACCTAATTATCAAGGAAACTTGTGCAGGCAAACCATGAGCTTCAGGCTGACAATTCCGGATGAGGAATCCCTGAGGGATGAGTAATCAGATCCAGAACTGTATCTAGCATCCAAGGTGGTCAGAATGCATGAGACCACAGAGAGGGGAACCAAACTTGGCGAGGCCAAGAGGTGCAGTGAGGATCACTGAGCTCCCCAGCCTTTGAGCTTATTGAATGAACTTGGATATCAGAGGGAGTGGAGGATAAACATATAGTAGACTGGAGGGACCAAGCATGAACTAGTGGGGGGGGGGCTCTCCCAGGTGGGGGTTCAGAGCGAAATGCTCACTGCACTTTGCGTTGGAAGGAGAGGCAAAGAGATTGCAGCAAGGCTGACCCCACGTTAGAAAGATCTGCTCTACTACTGAAAGATTCGGAGACCACTCGTTAAGGCATCAGAATAGATCTTATGTTTGACCTTTCCAGAATGTGCTTTGCCACCAGAAAACGTCCGGAGATCGCTCACTCCCACAATCTCATGGATTTGCGACAAAGGGGATATGATCTGGTCCCCCCCATTTGTTGATGTACCAGACTGCTGACATATTGTCCATCTGGTTGGCAATAGTCCCCTGAGGAAGATGGGCTTGAAGAGCTTGCAACGCCAAAAACACTGCCCTCATCTATAGGACAATGATATCCAGATAGGTTTTCAGGGAAGACCACGTGCCTTGGCCCGTCCTTCCTAAGCAATGCCCCCCACCCAAGCATGGAGGGGTCAATCGTAACTGTGATCACAGGGGAGGGAAGAACAAACAAAAACCAAAGAAGGTCCGGGGACCGAAGCCACCAATGAAGAGAATCCTTGCAAACCCGAGTCGATCAAACCAGATGTGATAAGAGCAGGTCTTACAAGAACCACTGAACCACCAGAGTCCATTGAAGGGCTCAAATATGAAGGCGTGCTGTTGGAATATGAGAGTGATCGTGGCTGCCATGGATCCTAACACCCAAAGAACTGAATCTGCCTGGAGAAGTTTGGCTTGAAGGATGTAAGAGACATGTCGAAGGGGATAGCACTCTGTCTAGAGGTAGAAAGACCTTGTCTTGAATAGTGTCTGTACGAGCCCCAATGAAAATTGAGAACCTGCACTGGTGCCAGTTGGGATTTGTTAACATTTATGATTATGCCCAGGTAATGAGCAGTCTGGAGAAGATCATCACTGGCTTGATGCAGTCTATGCCTACAGGGAGCGGAAAGGAGCCAATCATCCAGATAAGGAAAGACCTGAAACCCTTCAGCTGCAGGTGAGCCGTCACTACTGCCATCACTTTGGTGATCACCTGGGGGGACGTTAGTGAGCCCAAAGGGGAGCACTCTGAACCGATAATGATTGGCTACCAGCTGGAAGCAGAGGAACCTCTGAGAGTGCCTGTTCATCTTGATGTGATGGTATGAGTCTTGGAGGTCCACCAAGCACATCCAATTGTTTATCTGCAGAAAGGGCAGAATAACCTGAAGGATGACCATCTGGAATTTCGTCTTGGCAACAGACAGGTTCAAGGTTGAAAAATCCAGAAGGGATCTTAAGTCTACCATTTTCTTTGGCACTAAACAGAACCTGGAAGAGATGCCCGATCCGGATTGGTCTGGGGGGATGAGCTGGCTGACTACTTTTTTTTTTTTTTTTTTTTTTTTAAGCAGCTTGGAAATTTCTACGGCTGCCTGCTCCTGTTGCACGGGTGGAACATCTTGGAGGTGTTTGGGAGGAACTGGGGGTTAAAGAAAGGGGATAGAGTATCATCTGGATATTCTCTGCAAAACCCAGTGATCGGTGATGGACTCCCAGGCTGTTGGGTGCAGAGACAGATGTCCCCGACTGCCTCCAGAAACTAGCAGTCGGGCAATCCTTCAGGGCTGCTCTGGGGGTCTATCCGGGAAGGGCTCCCCAGACCCTTGGTTTCTTGGGCCTCCTCTGCCACAAGGGTGGTGTCTGTCATATCCTGCTGTGCCTCTGGGGCAAGGCGAATCCTGAGTACCATGGGAAGAGCTTTCAGCTTTCTGGAACTACATCTTCTTGACCTCACGCCGATTTGTAAGGAAGGATCATTACGGAATGGAGAAGCAGATCCTGACGACAGTCTTCCCGTCCTCACTCTGGACTAAGGTGTCTTGAACAGTTTTACAAAAAGAACCATTATAGGGGGCATTCATAAATGATGCCTTGAAGGGTCCTGAGAAAGCACAAAGCCAGAGCAAGGCATGACATCTGGATGGCTGCGCCTGCCCTGGCAGCCCTAGAGGCACCTTCCGTAGCGTGTGTCCATAGTCCAAGACTCTCTGTCTTCAGAATGGAATATAGAGCTCTACTGAGCGAGCTCTTTCTTGGTGACCTTTGCAACCACCATGGCATCGACTGGGGATCCCTTCCACCAATGCTGGCTATCCAAGGGAACACTGAGTATTCTGTCCGGGCACTTGGGGATAGGCTGAAGCGTATCCAGTTCCTTCCATGCCCTGAATGAAATTTCAATCCACAAGGGGATCCGTGGGAAGGGGACACCCAAGAGGTAGATGGTACTGTGCCATAAGCCTCCAGGAATACAGACTCCTCTGGGCTGGGCAGGATTTCCATGATGTCTCCAAAGGAGACATCCTCTGGGGATGATTGAACCCTCCCCTACCTCCAAGTCGGTATCTTCCATTAGGGACTCCGGTGGGGAGTCAAAGTGCCACCTCTTGCATGTGTGTTTCCAAAGGAGCTCCTCCGGGGGGATTTCTGGGGAGGACTCAAACTTCGGGAAGTTCTGGGGGGGCCTCCTGGGGTGCAGTAGCAACAGGCTGTCATTGGGCAGGATGGCAAACTCCAGGCCAGAAAAGGAGGGAGCCAGGATGGACTCTGAGGATGACTGTGTCAAGGGACTCAAAGAGGTGAGAGGAAGCGCTCCACCACCTCAAAAGCAGCAGGTGATCAACGCCCGAAGCAGGGATGACCAGGACCAGATCTGCTACTCCCTGCGCCGAAGGAGGAGCCGGAGCCAAACCTCCCATCGCCTATGCTCCAATAGGAAAGGCAGACTCAGAAAAATTCAAAGTCGACACCATCCCCTCGGATCAGATGCTGAGGTTACGCTTCTGAGAGTCGGTCGGCTCCGAAAGGGTCAGAGCCGAACCACTCAGGGGAATGGTCGGTGTCTAGGTACCAGGAGCCACCAGCACAGACTCCTCAATACCAGGAAACCTTGGACCCGATGACTACGAGACCGAAGGTCGGCTCGGAGAAGGAGCCAATGGGAAGGAAAATGGACTGCATGCTCCCAGCCCCAGAGTGGAGAGGAGCAGGCAAGACTCCCAACTGAATCTGGGCCCGAATAAACTTCCGCATCATCCTGTCCACCTTGACTTTAGAAAGGCTCCAAGAGTACTGGATGGAAGAAGCCACGGACCCGGGCCTGGAGGCACAGAGGGGAGACAGGTAAGGGGACCGAATCCAGGAAGTTTCCGTCTCCAGTGAGAAGATGGGAGACCAAAGTCGAGGAGAGCCCTGGACCGGATACGCCCATGACTTGGACAGGGGTTCGACCAAGCAAGAGCGGTCGGGGACCACTTCCTACGCTGGTCCTGTTCCTTTGAACAGGTTGTTTCCCTGTCCCCGGACTTCTTGGTGGGAGGTTGAGTCCCAGAAGCCAGGGTGGAGGAAGCAGCAGTCTCCAAAGGGATGGAGGCCCTTAAGAATCAACTTATTCCTGCTGTCGATCAGTGCTCTGGGACTGAGGGCCGCACAGGGGGAATCCAGGTGATCAACACCCAGGCAAACAATGCACAGAGTGTGGCCATCAGAAGGAGGAAGCATATGACCACACACTGCATTTCCTGAAGCCTGGCTTGGGTAGCTCGGCCACCATGGCCACAGGAACCCAAATACACTACACTCATTCACATACAAAAAGGTAAACAAGAGAGAGAGTTTTTATTTATTTATTTATTTTTAAACTGACATGAAGCGCACAGGTACAGGGTAGGGTAAATTAAAGAAGTGG